>NC_091062.1:135025543-135053043 GCF_000393655.2 Nicotiana sylvestris | reverse complement strand
TAAAAGCTCGTAATGAAGGACGTGATCTTGCTCAGGAAGGTAATGAAATTATTCGCGAGGCTTGCAAATGGAGCCCGGAACTAGCTGCTGCTTGTGAAGTATGGAAAGAGATCGTATTTAATTTTGCAGCAGTGGACGTTTTGGATAAGTAAAAACAGTAGACATTAGCAGATAAATTAGCAGGAAATAAAGAAGGATAAGGAGAAAGAACTCAAGTAATTATCCTTCGTTCTCTTAATTGAATTGCAATTAAACTCGGCCCAATCTTTTACTAAAAGGATTGAGCCGAATACAACAAAGATTCTATTGCATATATTTTGACTAAGTATATACTTACCTAGATATACAAGATTTGAAATACAAAATCTAGAAAACTAAATCAAAATCTAAGACTCAAATCTTTCTATTGTTGTCTTGGATCCACAATTAATCCTACGGATCCTTAGGATTGGTATATTCTTTTCTATCCTGTAGTTTGTAGTTTCCCTGAATCAAGCCAAGTATCACACCTCTTTCTACCCATCCTGTATATTGTCCCCTTTGTTCCGTGTTGAAATAGAACCTTAATTTATTACTTATTTTTTTATTAAATTTTAGATTTGTTAGTGATTAGATATTAGTATTAGACGAGATTTTACGAAACAATTATTTTTTTATTTCTTTATAGGAGAGGACAAATCTCTTTTTTCGATGCGAATTTGACACGACATAGGAGAAGCCGCCCTTTATTAAAAATTATATTATTTTAAATAATATAAAGGGGGTTCCAACATATTAATATATAGTGAAGTGTTCCCCCAGATTCAGAACTTTTTTTCAATACTCACAATCCTTATTAGTTAATAATCCTAGTGATTGGATTTCTATGCTTAGTCTGATAGGAAATAAGATATTCAAATAAATAATTTTATAGCGAATGACTATTCATCTATTGTATTTTCATGCAAATAGGGGGCAAGAAAACTCTATGGAAAGATGGTGGTTTAATTCGATGTTGTTTAAGAAGGAGTTCGAACGCAGGTGTGGGCTAAATAAATCAATGGGCAGTCTTGGTCCTATTGAAAATACCAATGAAGATCCAAATCGAAAAGTGAAAAACATTCATAGTTGGAGGAATCGTGACAATTCTAGTTGCAGTAATGTTGATTATTTATTCGGCGTTAAAGACATTCGGAATTTCATCTCTGATGACACTTTTTTAGTTAGTGATAGGAATGGAGACAGTTATTCCATCTATTTTGATATTGAAAATCATATTTTTGAGATTGACAACGATCATTCTTTTCTGAGTGAACTAGAAAGTTCTTTTTATAGTTATCGAAACTCGAATTATCGGAATAATGGATTTAGGGGCGAAGATCCCTACTATAATTCTTACATGTATGATACTCAATATAGTTGGAATAATCACATTAATAGTTGCATTGATAGTTATCTTCAGTCTCAAATCTGTATAGATACTTCCATTATAAGTGGTAGTGAGAATTACGGTGACAGTTACATTTATAGGGCCGTTTGTGGTGGTGAAAGTCGAAATAGTAGTGAAAACGAGGGTTCCAGTAGACGAACTCGCACGAAGGGCAGTGATTTAACTATAAGAGAAAGTTCTAATGATCTCGAGGTAACTCAAAAATACAGGCATTTGTGGGTTCAATGCGAAAATTGTTATGGATTAAATTATAAGAAATTTTTGAAATCAAAAATGAATATTTGTGAACAATGTGGATATCATTTGAAAATGAGTAGTTCAGATAGAATTGAACTTTTGATCGATCCGGGTACTTGGGATCCTATGGATGAAGACATGGTCTCTCTAGATCCCATTGAATTTCATTCGGAGGAGGAGCCTTATAAAGATCGTATTGATTCTTATCAAAGAAAGACAGGATTAACCGAGGCTGTTCAAACAGGCATAGGCCAACTAAACGGCATTCCCGTAGCAATTGGGGTTATGGATTTTCAGTTTATGGGGGGTAGTATGGGATCCGTAGTCGGAGAGAAAATCACCCGTTTGATTGAATACGCTGCCAATCAAATTTTACCCCTTATTATAGTGTGTGCTTCTGGGGGGGCGCGCATGCAGGAAGGAAGTTTGAGCTTGATGCAAATGGCTAAAATATCGTCTGCTTTATATGATTATCAATTAAATAAAAAGTTATTTTATGTATCAATCCTTACATCTCCGACAACTGGTGGAGTGACAGCTAGTTTTGGTATGTTGGGGGATATCATTATTGCCGAACCCAACGCCTACATTGCATTTGCAGGTAAAAGAGTAATTGAACAAACATTGAATAAAACAGTACCCGAAGGTTCACAAGCAGCTGAATACTTATTCCAGAAGGGTTTATTCGACCTAATTGTACCACGTAATCTTTTAAAAAGCGTTCTGAGTGAGTTATTTAAGCTCCACGCCTTTTTTCCTTTGAATCAAAAGTCAAGCAAAATCAAGTAGAGCACTAAGTTCAATTATTTTATTTGTGTTTGTAGCAAAAAAGTAGTTAGTTTGTCGGAATCAAAGTAAATAAGATAATAATGGCGCTTTCTTTGGTGATAGAAGATCTAATTGTAGAAAGAATCAAAACTAAAGTTGAGGATAACTCTTTTTTTGACCTATATTCCTGATTACGAATCAAGAAGCCTTTATCAACAAGAGTGAGTTCTTCCTTTCGTGAAATTAGGAAAATAAAACGAATTTCTTCTTCTTGTCTTAGGTATATAATTTGAAATTCAAATATAGATAATAGAGTTTTGTATCTTTCTCTATCTCCCGAAAAACCATTTTAGCTAAAAATTCATGTTGGGTCGGATTCGAACGAATCTTTCGATAATCTGTAAGAAACTCTTTATCTATTTTTAGAAAATTAGAAGACAAGAACAAAAGACAAAGAAATGAAGAAAAATAATAAAGTTTATTATGATACATATCTTTCTCATGTAGGGGATGAATAAGTCCATTTATTTAGTTCTACAGTTCTACATTCTTTGCACTTATTATACCTACTCAGTTAGATTTAGATATATAGATACTTAGATCTATACTAAGAATTTCAAATTCTTCAAATTCTATTAATAATAAATATTATCTAATTTCTAATTAGTAATTAGAATTCAAATTCTTAATTTAATTATAATTATTACAAGATATCTTTATTTATATAATAACATAATAACAGATACAAATAGTAAATCGAGGTACCCCTTCTATGACAAATTTGAACCTTCCATCTATTTTTGTGCCGTTAGTAGGCCTAGTCTTTCCGGCAATTGCAATGGCTTCTTTATTTCTTCATGTTCAAAAAAATAAGATTGTTTAGATCCGCTGGGACCCAATCTCATCCATTTTTTTTTTGAAAACGTGGACTTGTATCATAACACAGATATCTATTTATTGGAATATAGTATAACATGTGATTTCCACCGAACATAAAGGAAAAAACTCTTATGCCCGCAGAAATATGATATATGGATATATCAATTCTAACAATTTTCAAATAGATCAGGATCGCTGGATGGCTGAAATGTAGTCGGTGAATCTCTATGTATATCTGATGAATTTTGGTATTAATATGCATAATGTTGACTTCGGTCAACATTTTGGGTAAACGGACCCGGACCTGTGATTCGACGGTCCCGGAGGGTCCGTAGAAAAATATGGGACTTGGGCGTGTGCCCGAAATCAAATTCTGAGGTCCCAAGCCCGAGAAATGAATTTTTGAAAGAAATTGTTTTTCTGAAATTTGATATGAAAATTTGAAATGAAAAGGAGTTAGAAAATATAGGTATCGGGCTCGTATTTTGGTTCCGACGCCCGGTACAAGTCTTAAATATGTGTTAAGCACTATCTGTAAAGTTTGGCTAAAAACGGACGTCATATGACGTGTTTCGGACTAAAAATGGAGAATTTGAGTTATGAAAGTTGAAGAAAGAAAATCATGTGTTTGAGGCTTGATCCTATGTATATGATGTTATTTTGGCGATTTGATTGCACGAGTAAGTCCGTAAGATGTCTTTAAGGTTGTGTGCATATTTGGTTTAGAGCCCCGAGGGCTCGGGTGAGTTTTGAATGGGGCCCGGGAGGTCTTGGACTTAAGAAAATGCAGGTTCAGGTGTTGCAGACACCAGCGCGACCGCGGTCATTTCCGCGCTGGAGCCGCGCGGCCGCGATGCCTTTCTGTGCGGTCCGCGCGGCTGAGTCTGAGGGCTAGGGTTTCAGGTCAACCAGCGCGGCCGTGTACCAAAACAGTGCGGTCTGCGCTGGAAGGGTTCAGAGAAGCCCCAATTTTTCTCCCACTCGGCGCGGCCGCAACACTTTTTTGTGCGGTCCGCGCCAGGTCCTCAGAAAGGTATACAAGTTCGGAAATTCTCAGTCATTTTTTCACTTTTCAAAAACCCAAAACCTAAGAGGCGATTTTCCAAACAACCCTTTTTCTCCAAAACGATTGGTAAGTGATTTCTAACTTAATTTCTTTATTCCTTAACATCTTTTAACATAATTTCAACTTCAAATCAAAGATTTTCATGGGAAAAATTGGGTGTTTTGGGTAGAACCTAGGTTTTCTACAAATTGAGAAGTTGGACCTCAATTTGGGGTCCGATTTAAAAACAAATCATATATTGGGATTCATGGGGGAATGAGTAACCGGGTGTTGGTCCGAACCTCGAGTTTCGACCACGTGGGTCCGGGGGTATTTTTGACCTTTTTGGGAAAAACCTTGAAAAATCTATTTTCATGCATTGGGGATGATTCATTTAGTAATTATTAATGTGATTAAGTAACTTATGACTAGATTCGAGCGGATTGGTGGTGGAATCAAGAGGTAAAGCTATACTAGAAGCGTGAGTTGAGTTTGGAGCATTCGAGGTAAGTGTTTGTTCTAACTTTGGCTTGAGGGAATAGGATTAGGATGATATTTGCTACTTGCTAATGTGGAGTACGGTGTATAGGCATGGTGACGGTTATCTATGCACCGGAGTCTAGCATGACCGTGAGTCTTGATTGCTTTTAATTCGAATAATGTGACACAAACTCCTTGTTTATTTGATAAGTTTCATATAATGTGAACGGTTGAGGAAGAATGATTTAAAAGGAGAATGTGTTGTGAATACTCCCTTGTCGGGATGTGTAGACTGATATATATATTCTCTCCTGTCGGGATATTTTGGGTTGTTAGCTGTACCCCTTGCCGGGTTAAATGTATTGAGTTGTTATTCTCCCCTGAAGGGGTTTGCTATATGAAGTCAGATATTATGAACTATATAATGGGATCGTGTGGCACGCCGTCCACTTATATATGATATTATGAGATCGTGTGGCACGCCGTCCACTTATATATGATATTATGGGATCGTGTGGCACGCCGTCCACTTATATATGATATTATGGGATCTTGTGGCACGTCGTCCACTTATATATGATATTATGGGATCGTGGGGCACGCCGTCCACTTATATATAATATTATGGGATCGTGTGGCACACCGTCCACTTATATACTATACTATAGGATCGTGTGGCACGCCGTCCACTTATGTATGATATTATGGGATCGTGTGGCACGCCGTCCACTATGTATATATGTATATATATGTATATATATCATGGAAACCGGAGTTTCTTCTGTTTATTTCCGATATTTCATTTTTATCTGTTACTCCCCGATAGCATGTCCCCTCCAAGCGCGGCCGTGTACCAAAACAGTGCGGTCTGCGCTGGAAGGGTTCAGAGAAGCCCCAATTTTTCTCCCACTCGGCGCGGCCGCAACACATTTTTGTGCGGTCCGCGCCAGGTCCTCAGAAAGGTATACAAGTTCGGAAAATCTCAGTCATTTTTCACTTTTCAAAAACCCAAAACCTAAGAGGCGATTTTCCAAACAACTTTTTTTCTCCAAAACGATTGGTAAGTGATTTCTAACTTAATTTCTTTATTCCTTAACATCTTTTAACATAATTTCAACTTCAAATCAAAGATTTTCATGGGAAAAATTGGGTGTTTTGGGTAGAACCTAGGTTTTCTACAAATTGAGAAGTTGGACCTCAATTTGGGGTCCGATTTAAAAACAAATCATCTATTGGGATTCATGGGGGAATGGGTAACCGGGTTTTGGTCCGAACCTCGAGTTTCGACCACGTGGGTCCGGGGGTATTTTTGACCTTTTTGGGAAAAACCTTGAAAAATCTATTTTCATGCATTGGGGATGATTCATTTAGTAATTATTAATGTGATTAAGTAACTTATGACTAGATTCGAGCGGATTGGTGGTGGAATCAAGAGGTAAAGCTATACTAGAAGCGTGAGTTGAGTTTGGAGCATTCGAGGTAAGTGTTTGTTCTAACTTTGGCTTGAGGGAATAGGATTAGGATGATATTTGCTACTTGCTAATGTGGAGTACGGTGTATAGGCATGGTGACGGTTATCTATGCACCGGAGTCTAGCATGACCGTGAGTCTTGATTGCTTTTAATTCGAATAATGTGACACAAGCTCCTTGTTTATTTGATTAAGTTTCATATAATGTGAACGGTTGAGGAAGAATGATTTAAAAGGAGAATGTGTTGTGAATACTCCCTTGTCGGGATGTGTAGACTGATATATATATTCTCCCTTGTCGGGATATTTTGGGCTGTTAGCTGTACCCCTTGCCGGGTTAAAGGTATTGAGTTGTTATTCTCCCCTGAGGGGTTTGATATATGAAGTCAGATATTATGAACTATATTATGGGATCGTGTGGTACGCCGTCCACTTATATATGATATTATGGGATCATGTGGCACGCCTTCCACTTATATATGATATTATGGGATCGTGTGGCACGCCGTCCACTTATATATGATATTATGGGATCGTGTGGCAGGCCGTCCACTTATATATGATATTATGGGATCGTGGGGCACGCCGTCCACTTATATATAATATTATGGGATCGTGTGGCACGCCGTCCACTTATATACTATACTATGGGATCGTGTGGCACGCCGTCCACTTATGTATGATATTATGGGATCGTGTGGCATGCCGTCCACTATGTATATATGTATATATATGTATATATATCATGGAAACCGGAGTTTCTTCTGTTTATTTCCGATATTTCATTTTTATCTGTTACTCCCCAATAGCATGTCCCCTCCCAGTTTTACTTTGTATTGTCTTGTTATTTATTTTCTTGCACTTGTTATATATATATCTGTACAGGTTAATTGTGGTAGGTACTGTCTAGCCTCGTCACTACTTCGCCGGGGTTAGGCCAGGCACTTACCAGCACATGGGGTCGGTTGTGCTGATGCTACACTCTGTGCATTTTTGGTGCACAGATCAGGGAGCAGCTTACGGACCGCAGCAGTAGGACTTCTGGGAGCTATCTTCAGTCCAAGGACTCTCGAGGTAGACTAGCTGGCGTTCGCAGGCCGAAGTCCCTTTTCCATGTTTTTTTTGTTTGTTTATCTTGTATCAGACAAACATGATGTATTTTCCCTTCAGACATTGATTGTAGTATTCTGTAGTAGTCCGTGAGCTAGTGACACCAAACTCTAGGTAGCATTTTGGTTCAAGCTTCCGCACTTTTGGTTCTCAGTTGCTTTAGATTTAAAGTTTTTCGCTTAAATTTTGTCTCGTTTATTATATTGTATGGAAGAAAGCAGAAAAAATATTTTATATATTTGGCTTGCTTAGCTCCGATAGTAGGCGCCATCACGACACCCGATGGTGGGAAATCCGGGTCGTGACAAGTTGGTATCAGAGCCCTAGGTTACTTAGGTCTCACAACTCACGGACAAGCTCAGTAGAGTCTGAGGGATCGGTACAGAGACGTCTGTATTTATCCCGCAGAGGCTACTGAGTTAGGAAAACTTCACCTTGTTCATTCTTGTCGTGCGATTGTGTTTCTCAAGTACTGATTTTCTTTCCACTCTGTTCTTTCGCAGATGGCGAGGACACGTGCTTCCTCTTCTACCGCGCAACATCCTGAGCCCCCAGCAGTAGCCCCTATTAGGGGCAGAGGCCGAGGCCGGGGCAGAGCTCAGCCCTGAGCAACATTTTCGGTGATGGAGCCTCAGGTCGATTTTGAGGAGGAGGTTCCAGCCCCAGCTGTTCCAGTGGGCCCAGCTCAGGTCCCAGAGGGTTTTATAGCCACTCCAGTGCTTCAGGACGCTTTGGTCCGACTGGTAGGCTTTATGGAGGGCATTTCTAGAGCGGGTTTGCTTCCCATAGCTCCAGCCACATCTCAGGCTGGGGGAGGAATTCAGACTCCCGATACTCGTACTCCAGAGCCGGTAGCTCCTCAAGCTCAGCTTCCAGCAGTTCAGCCAGCCATGGCAGTTCAGCCAGCTGTGGCAGCCCAGCCAGGTATTGCGGCTCAGTCCAGCAATGGTGCGGCTATGTCCGCGGATGCTTTGTGGAGGCTTGATCATTTCACCAAGCTCTTCATAACCACATATAGTGGTACCCCCTCAGAGGATGCTCAGGATTTCATATTCAGCTGTCATGAGGTTCTACGGACTATGGGCATTGTAGAGACCAATGGGGTCGACTTCGCCACTTTTCACCTGGCAGGATCCGCCAAGACTTGGTGGAGGGATTTCTGTTTAGCCAGGCCAACAGGGTCTCCATCATTGACCTGGGATCAGTTTTCAGAGTTATTTCTGGGGAAGTTTCTTCCAGTTACTCAGCGAGATGCTCTTCGCAGGTAGTTTGAGCATCTCCAGCAGGGTCCTATGATGGTCACCCAGTATGAGACCCGGTTCATTGATCTTGCTCGTCATGCCATTGTGATACTCCCCACCGATAGAGAGAGGGTGCAGAGGTTTATTGATGGGTTGGCCCAGCCGATCCGTGTTCAGATGGCCATGAGTGCCGGTAGTGAGATTTCATTTCAGGAGGCGGCAGATGGTGCCCGCCGGATAGAGATGGCACTTGCTCAGGGAGGTGGTCATGGATCCGATAAGAGGCCCCGTCATTCGGGTAGATTCAGTGGTACCTCGTCTGGAGGTAGGGATTCTTATGGTAGAGGACATCCTTCGAGGCCCTTTCAGTCAGCTCTCCAGGCTTCTCATGGTACACCAGGTGGTCGTGGTTCTCAGCCGCAGTATTCTGACCAGCAACTCTTCAGTTCACCATCAGCACCTATCAGTGCACCACCACTTCGTTATTCTCAGAAGCCGAGGGCTTGTTATACTTGCGGCGATGTGAGTCACATTGCCAGATATTGCCCTCGAGCTTCCAGCAGCTCGCAGCAATAGGGTTCTCGCCCGATGATCCAGGCACTAGTTGCCCCACAGCCTGCCCAGCCAGCTAGAGGCGGGGGTAGAGGACATAGAGGTGGAGGTAGAGGTCTTAGAGGTGGAGCTCAGACCGCTAGAGGTAGGGGTCAGCCAGTAGTAGATCATCCCAGGGATATGATTCAAGGAGGTGGGGCCAGCCCCGTTGTTATGCCTTGCCAGCCAGGCCAGAGGCTGAGTCATCAGATGCTGTGATTACAGGTACTATTCTGGTCTGTGATAGGGATGCTTCTGTGCTATTTGATCCCGGATCTACGTATTCATATGTGTCGTCCTATTTTGCACCCTATTTGGTTATGTCTAGTGAGGCCTTGAGTATTCCTGTATATGTGTCTACGCCAGTGGGGAATTCTATAGTGGTGGACCGGGTTCATCATTCATGTGTTGTGGTATTCAGGGGTCTTGAGACCCGTGTTGACTTATTGCTCTTGGATATGGTAGATTTCGACGTCATATTGGGGATGGATTGGTTATCCCCGTATCATGCGATCTTGGATTGTCATGCCAAGACCATGACCTTAGACTTACCAGGTTTACCCCGCTTAGAGTGGAGAGGGACTTCTGGTCATTGTACCCGCAGTGTTATCTCGTATGTGAAAGCTCGGCGTATGGTCGAGAAGGGATGTTTGGCCTACTTGGCGTATGTTCGCGATTCTAGCGCTGAGGCCCCTTCTATTGATTCTATGCCCGTTGTTCGGGAGTTTCCTGAGGTTTTCCCTTCAGACCTGCCGGGTATGCCGCCCGATAGGGATATCAACTTTTGTATTGATTTGGCTCCGGGCACTCAACCCATTTCTATCCCACCATATCATATGGCCCCGCCGGAGTTGAAAGAGTTAAAGGAACAGCTGCAGGATTTGCTTGAGAAAGGTTTCATTAGACCCAGTGTTTCGCCTTGGGGTGCGCCAGTGTTGTTTGTTAAGAAAAAGGATGGTTCGATGAGAATGTGCATCGATTACCGGCAATTGAACAAGGTTACAATTAAGAATAAGTATCCACTGCCGAGGATCGACGATTTATTCGACCAGCTTCAGGGTGCGAGGGTGTTTTCAAAGATAGATTTGAGATCTGGCTACCACCAGCTGAGGATTAGGGTGTCTAATGTCCCTAAGACAGCATTTCGCACTCGGTATGGGCACTATGAGTTTTTGGTCATGTCATTTGGATTGACTAATTCCCTAGCAGCATTCATGGAGTTGATGAACCGAGTGTTCAGACCTTATTTGGACTTGTTCGTGATAGTCTTCATTGACGATATTCTTATATACTCCCGCAGTCAGGAGGAGCATGAGCAGCACCTCAGAGTGGTCCTTCAGACCCTAAAGGATAGTCAGTTGTATGCTAAGTTCTCAAAGTGCGAGTTTTGGTTGAGTTCGGTCGCATTCCTGGGTCATGTCGTATCAGCAGCAGGTATTCAGGTAGACCCGAAGAAGATAGAGGCAGTCAAGAACTGGCCTCGACCACCTTCAGCTACGGATATTTAGAGTTTCCTAGGGTTAGCAGGTTACTACCGTTGGTTCGTGGAGGGGTTTTCATCCATTGCAGCCCCTATGACCAGATTGACCCAGAAGGGTGCCCAGTTCAGGTGGTCGGACGAGTGTGAGGCGAGCTTCCAGAAGCTCAAGACGGCTCTGATTACGGCACCGGTATTGGTTCTGCCCACAGGTTCAGGGCCATATATGGTCTATTGTGATGCGTCTCGTATTGGGCTTGGTGCAGTGTTGATGCAGGAAGGCAAGGTCATTGATTATGCTTCGAGGCAGTTGAAGATCCACAAGAAGAATTATCCAGTTCATGATCTCGAGTTGGCAGCCATTGTTCATGCCCTGAAGATCTAGAGGCATTACTTATATGGCGTGACGTGTGAGGTTTACACTGATCACAAGAGTCTTCAGTATTTGTTCAAGCAGAAAGAGTTGAATTTGAGGCAGAGGAGGTGGTTAGAGTTGCTAAAGGATTATGATGTTACTATCTTATACCACCCGGGGAAGGCCAACGTGGTGGCCGATGCATTGAGCAGGAAGTCCGCCAGCATGGGTAGTCTTGCTTATATTCCAGTCAGCCAGAGATCGCTTGCTTTGGATGTTCAGGCCTTGTCCAATTGTCTTGTGAGGTTGGATGTTTCTGAGCCTAGCAGAGTGTTAGCTTGCACGGTTGCTCGTTCCTCACTATTAGAGCGTATCCGCGAGCGGCAGTTTGAGGACCCCCATTTGTGTGTCTTGAGAGACACGGTGCAGCGTGGAGGTGCCAAGAAAGTAACCTTAGATGATGATGGTGTATTGAGATTGCAGGGGCGAGTTTGTATGCCCAATGTTGATGGGATTCGAGAGTTGATCTTAGCGGAGGCCCACAGTTCTCGGTATTCTATTCACCCGAGCGCCGCGAAGATATATCAGGATCTGAGGCAGAACTATTGGTGGCGTAAGATGAAGAAAGACATCGTTACGCACGTGGCTCGGTGTTTGAATTGTCAGCAGGTTAAGTACGAGCATCAAAGACCCGGTGGTCTATTTCAGAGGATTGCACTTCCCGAGTGGAAGTGGGAGAGGATTACGATGGATTTCGTTACTGGACTCCCGATGACTCGGAAAAAGTTTGATGCAGTTTGGGTCATTGTTGATTGGCTGCCCAAGTCAGCGCATTTTGTTCCTGTTGCAGCCACCTATTCGTCCGAAAGGTTAGCCGAGATTTATATCAGGGAGATTGTTCGCCTTCATGGGGTGCCACTATCTATCATTTCGGATCGGGGTACGCAGTTTACCTCGCATTTCTGGAGAGCGGTTCAGCGAGAGTTGGGCACCCAGGTTGAGTTGAGTACAACATTTCATCCCCAGACGGACGGTCAGTCCGAGAGGACTATTCAGATTCTTGAGGACATGCTCCGAGCCTATGTCATTGATTTGGAGGCTCGTGGGACCATTTTTTGCCTTTAGCAGAGTTTGCCTACAACAACAGCTACCAGTCCAGCATTCATATGGCTCCGTATGAAGCGTTGTATGGTAGGCGATGTCGGTCTCCAGTTGGATGGTTTGAGCCGGGAGAGGCTCGATTATTGGGTACGGATCTGGTTCAGAAGGCCTTGGACAAGGTCAGGATTATTCAGGATAGACTTCGTACAGCTCAGTCCAGACAGAAGAGTTATGCAGACCGCAAGGTCAGAGATGTTGCTTTCATGGTCGGTGAGCGGGTATTGCTCCGTGTATCGCCTATGAAGGGCGTGATGAGATTTGGGAAGAAGGGCAAGCTCAGCCCTAGGTTCATCGGTCCATTTGAGATTCTTGATCGTGTGGGAGAGGTGGCTTATAGACTTGCCTTGCCACCTAGCTTGTCAGCTGTGCATCCCGTGTTTCATGTATCTATGCTCCGGAAGTATCGCGGAGATCCATCGCACGTGTTGGATTTCAGCACTGTCCAATTGGACAAGGATCTGTCATATGAGGAGGAGCCGGTGGCTATTCTAGACCGGCAGGTTCGACCGTTGAGGTCGAAGAGTTTTCCTTCGGTGCGTGTTCAGTGGAGAGGTCAGCCTCCGGAGGCATCGACCTGGGAGTCCGAGTCCGATATGCGGAGCCGTTATCCTCATTTATTTCCCGACTCAGGTACTTTTTTCTTTTGTCCGTTCGAGGACGAACGGTTGTTTTAAAGGTGGAGAATGTGACGACCCGAAGGGTCATCACCGTAGTTCTTCCGCTCCCGAGGCCTTGAAAACCTCGCTTTTAGTTGCCTCGATTGGCGTGCGCAGTTCGGGCGCGTAGCCGGAAAGTTTTTATGTTAGAATATGTGAATTATGTGAAACATTTGATGAATTTTGGTATTAATATGCATAATGTTGACTTCGGTCAACATTTTGGGTAAACGGACCCGGACCTGTGATTCGACGGTCCCGGAGGGTCCGTAGAAAAATATGGGACTTGGGCGTGTGCCCGGAATCAAATTCTGAGGTCCCAAGCCCGAGAAATGAATTTTTGAAAGAAATTGTTTTTCTGAAATTTGATATGAAAATTTGAAATGAAAAAGGGGTTAGAAAATATAGGTATCGGGCTCGTATTTTGGTTCCGACGCCCGGTACAAGTCTTAAATATGTGTTAAGCACTATCTGTAAAGTTTGGCTAAAAACGGACGTCATATGACGTGTTTCAGACTAAAAATGGAGAATTTGAGTTATGAAAGTTGAAGAAAGAAAATCATGTGTTTGAGGCTTGATCCTATGTATATGATGTTATTTTGGCGATTTGATCGCACGAGTAAGTCCGTAAGATGTCTTTAAGGTTGTGTGCATGTTTGGTTTGGAGCCCCGAGGGCTCGGGTAAGTTTTGAATGGGGCCCGGGAGGTCTTGGACTTAAGAAAATGCAGGTTCAGGTGTTGCAGACACCAGCGCGGCCGCGGTCATTTCCGCGCGGTCCGCGCTGGAGCTGCGCGGCCGCGATGCCTTTCTGTGCGGTCCGCGTGGCTGAGTCTGAGGGATAGGGTTTTAGGTCAACCAGCGCGGCCGCGCACCAAAACAGTGCGGTCCGTGCTGGAAGGGTTCAGAGAAGCCCCAATTTTTCTCCCACTCGGCACGGCCGCAACACATTTTTGTGCGGTCCGCACCAGGTCCTCAGAAAGGTATACAAGTTCGGAAAATTTCAGCCATTTTTTCACTTTTCAAAAACCCAAAACCTAAGAGGCGATTTTCCAAACAACTTTTTTTCTCCAAAACGATTGGTAAGTGATTTCTAACTTAATTTCTTTATTCCTTAACATCTTTTAACATAATTTCAACTTCAAATCAAAGATTTTCATGGGAAAAATTGGGTGTTTTGGGTAGAACCTAGGTTTTCTACAAATTGAGAAGTTGGACCTCAATTTGGGGTCCGATTTAAAAACAAATCATATATTGGGATTCATGGGGGAATGAGTAACCGGGTGTTGGTCCGAACCTCGAGTTTCGACCACGTGGGTCCGGGGGTATTTTTGACCTTTTTGGGAAAAACCTTGAAAAATCTATTTTCATGCATTGGGGATGATTCATTTAGTAATTATTAATGTGATTAAGTAACTTATGACTAGATTCGAGCGGATTGGTGGTGGAATCAAGAGGTAAAGCTATACTAGAAGCGTGAGTTGAGTTTGGAGCATTCGAGGTAAGTGTTTGTTCTAACTTTGGCTTGAGGGAATAGGATTAGGATGATATTTGCTACTTGCTAATGTGGAGTACGGTGTATAGGCATGGTGACGGTTATCTATGCACCGGAGTCTAGCATGACCGTGAGTCTTGATTGCTTTTAATTCGAATAATGTGACACAAGCTCCTTGTTTATTTGATAAGTTTCATATAATGTGAACGGTTGAGGAAGAATGATTTAAAAGGAGAATGTGTTGTGAATACTCCCTTGTCGGGATGTGTAGACTGATATATATATTCTCTCCTGTCGGGATATTTTGGGTTGTTAGCTGTACCCCTTGCCGGGTTAAAGGTATTGAGTTGTTATTCTCCCCTGAAAGGGGTTTGCTATATGAAGTCAGATATTATGAACTATATTATGGGATCGTGTGGCACGCCGTCCACTTATATATGATATTATGAGATCGTGTGGCACACCGTCCACTTATATATGATATTATGGGATCGTGTGGCACGCCGTCCACTTATATATGATATTATGGGATCTTGTGTCACGTCGTCCACTTATATATGATATTATGGGATCGTGGGGCACGCCGTCCACTTATATATAATATTATGGGATCGTGTGGCACACCGTCCACTTATATACTATACTATAGGATCGTGTGGCACGCCGTCCACTTATGTATGATATTATGGGATCGTGTGGCACGCCGTCCACTATGTATATATGTATATATATCATGGAAACCGGAGTTTCTTCTGTTTATTTCCGATATTTCATTTTTATCTGTTACTCCCCGATAGCATGTCCCCTCCAAGCGCGGCCGTGTACCAAATCAGTGCGGTCTGCGCTGGAAGGGTTCAGAGAAGCCCCAATTTTTCTCCCACTCGGCGCGGCCGCAACACATTTTTGTGCGGTCCGCGCCAGGTCCTCAGAAAGGTATACAAGTTCGGAAAATCTCAGTCATTTTTTCACTTTTCAAAAACCCAAAACCTAAGAGGCGATTTTCCAAACAACTTTTTTTCTCCAAAACGATTGGTAAGTGATTTCTAACTTAATTTCTTTATTCCTTAACATCTTTTAACATAATTTCAACTTCAAATCAAAGATTTTCATGGGAAAAATTGGGTGTTTTGGGTAGAACCTAGGTTTTCTACAAATTGAGAAGTTGGACCTCAATTTGGGGTCCGATTTAAAAACAAATCATCTATTGGGATTCATGGGGGAATGGGTAACCGGGTTTTGGTCCGAACCTCGAGTTTCGACCACGTGGGTCCGGGGGTATTTTTGACCTTTTTGGGAAAAACCTTGAAAAATCTATTTTCATGCATTGGGGATGATTCATTTAGTAATTATTAATGTGATTAAGTAACTTATGACTAGATTCGAGCGGATTGGTGGTGGAATCAAGAAGTAAAGCTATAATAGAAGCGTGAGTTGAGTTTGGAGCATTGGAGGTAAGTGTTTGTTCTAACTTTGGCTTGAGGGAATAGGATTAGGATGATATTTGCTACTTACTAATGTGGAGTACGGTGTATAGGCATGGTGACGGTTATCTATGCACCGGAGTCTAGCATGACCGTGAGTCTTGATTGCTTTTACTTCGAATAATGTGACACAAGCTCCTTGTTTATTTGTTAAGTTTCATATAATGTGAACGGTTGAGGAAGAATGATTTAAAAGGAGAATGTGTTGTGAATACTCCCTTGTCGGGATGTGTAGACTGATATATATATTCTCCCTTGTCGGGATATTTTGGGCTGTTAGCTGTACCCCTTGCCGGGTTAAAGGTATTGAGTTGTTATTCTCCCCTGAGGGGTTTGCTATATGAAGTCAGATATTATGAACTATATTATGGGATCTTGTGGCACGCCGTCCACTTATATATGATATTATGGGATCGTGTGGCACGCCTTCCACTTATATATGATATTATGGGATCGTGTGGCACGCCGTCCACTTATATATGATATTATGGGATCGTGTGGCAGGCCGTCCACTTATATATGATATTATGGGATCGTGTGGCACGCCGTCCACTTATATATAATATTATGGGATCGTGTGGCACGCCGTCCACTTATATACTATACTATGGGATCGTGTGGCACGCCGTCCACTTATGTATGATATTATGGGATCGTGTGGCACGCCGTCCACTATGTATATATGTATATATATGTATATATATCATGGAAACCGGAGTTTCTTCTGTTTATTTCCGATATTTCATTTTTATCTGTTACTCCCCGATAGCATGTCCCCTCCCAGTTTTACTTTGTATTGTCTTGTTATTTATTTTCTTGCACTTGTTATATATATATCTGTACAGGTTAATTGTGGTAGGTACTGTCTAGCCTCGTCACTACTTCGCCGGGGTTAGGCCAGGCACTTACCAGCACATGGGGTCGGTTGTGCTGATGCTACACTCTGTGATTTTTTTGTGCACAGATCAGGGAGCAACTTATGGACCGCAACAGTAGGACTTCTGGTAGCTATCTTCAGTCCAAGGACTCTCGAGGTAGACTAGCTGGCGTTCGCAGGCCGAAGTCCCTTTTCCATGTTTTTTTTGTTTGTTTATCTTGTATCAGACAAACATGATGTATTTTCCCTTCAGACATTGATTGTAGTATTCTGTAGTAGTCCGTGAGCTAGTGACACCAGACTCTAGGTAGCATTTTGGTTCAAGCTTCCGCACTTTTGGTTCTCAGTTGCTTTAGATTTAAAGTTTTTCGCTTAAATTTTGTCTCGTTTATTATATTGTATGGAAGAAAGCAGAAAAAATGTTTTATATATTTGGCTTGCTTAGCTCCGATAGTAGGCGCCATCACGACACCCGATGGTGGGAAATCCGGGTCGTGACAAGTTGGTATCAGAGCCCTAGGTTACTTAGGTCTCACAACTCACGGACAAGCTCAGTAGAGTCTGAGGGATCGGTACAGAGACGTCTGTATTTATCCCGCAGAGGCTACTGAGTTAGGAAAACTTCACCTTGTTCATTCTTGTCGTGCGATTCTGTTTCTCAAGTACTGATTTTCTTTCCACTCTGTTCTTTCGCAGATGGCGAGGACACGTGCTTCCTCTTCTACCGCGCAACAGCCTGAGCCCCCAGCAGTAGCCCCTATTAGGGGCAGAGGCCGAGGCCGGGGCAGAGCTCAGCCCTGAGCAGCATTTTCGGTGATGGAGCCTCAGGTCGATTTTGAGGAGGAGGTTCCAGCCCCAGCTGTTCCAGTGGGCCCAGCTCAGGTCCCAGAGGGTTTTATAGCCACTCCAGTGCTTCAGGACGCTTTGGTCCGACTGGTAGGCTTTATGGAGGGCATTTCTAGAGCGGGTTTGCTTCCCATAGCTCCAGCCACATCTCAGGCTGGGGGAGGAATTCAGACTCCCGATACTCGTACTCCAGAGCCGGTAGCTCCTCAAGCTCAGCTTCCAGCAGTTCAGCCAGCCGTGGCAGTTCAGCTAGCTGTGGCAGCCCAGCCAGGTATTGCGGCTCAGTCCAGCAATGGTGCAGCTATGTCCGCGGATGCTTTGTGGAGGCTTGATCATTTCACCAAGCTCTTCACAACCACATATAGTGGTACCCCCTCAGAGGATGCTCAGGATTTCATATTCAGCTGTCATGAGGTTCTACGGACTATGGGCATTGTAGAGACCAATGGGGTCGACTTCGCCACTTTTCACCTGGCAGGATCCGCCAAGACTTGGTGGAGGGATTTCTGTTTAGCCAGACCAGCAGGGTCGCCATCATTGACCTGGGATCAGTTTTCAGAGTTATTTCTGGGGAAGTTTCTTCCAGTTACTCAGCGAGATGCTCTTCGCAGGTAGTTTGAGCGTCTCCAGCAGGGTCCTATGATGGTCACCCAGTATGAGACCCGGTTCATTGATCTTGCTCGTCATGCCATTGTGATACTCCCCACCGATAGAGAGAGGGTGCAGAGGTTTATTGATGGGTTGGCCCAGCCGATCCGTGTTCAGATGGCCATGAGTGCCGGTAGTGAGATTTCATTTCAGGAGGCGGCAGATGGTGCCCGCCGGATAGAGATGGCACTTGCTCAGGGAGGTGGTCATGGGTCCGATAAGAGGCCCCGTCATTCGGGTAGATTCAGTGGTACCTCGTCTGGAGGTAGGGATTCTTATGGTAGAGGACATCCTTCGAGGCCCTTTCAGTCAGCTCTCCAGGCTTCTCATGGTACACCAGGTGGTCGTGGTTCTCAGCCGCAGTATTCTGACCAGCAACTCTTCAGTTCACCATCAGCACCTATCAGTGCACCACCACTTCGTTATTCTCAGCAGCCGAGGGCTTGTTATACTTGCGGCGATGTGAGTCACATTGCCAGATATTGCCCTCGAGCTTCTAGCAGCTCGCAGCAATAGGGTTCTCGCCCGATGATCCAGGCACTAGTTGCCCCAGAGCCTGCCCAGCCAGCTAGAGACGGGGGTAGAGGACATAGAGGTGGAGGTAGAGGTCTTAGAGGTGGAGCTTAGACCGCTAGAGGTAGGGGTCAGCCAGTAGCAGATCATCCCAGGGATATGATTCAAGGAGGTGGGGCCAGCCCCGTTGTTATGCCTTGCCAGCCAGGCCAGAGGCTGAGTCATCAGATGCTGTGATTACAGGTACTATTCTGGTCTGTGATAGGGATGCTTCTGTGCTATTTGATCCCGGATCTACGTATTCATATGTGTTGTCCTTTTTTTTGCACCCTATTTGGTTATGTCTAGTGAGACCTTGAGTATTCCTGTATATGTGTCTACGCCAGTGGGGAATTCTATAGTGGTGGACCGGGTTCATCATTCATGTGTTGTGGTATTCAGGGGTCTTGAGACCCGTGTTGACTTATTGCTCTTGGATATGGTAGATTTCGACGTCATATTGGGGATGGATTGGTTATCCCCGTATCATGCGATCTTGGATTGTCATGCCAAGACCATGACCTTAGACTTACCAGGTTTACCCCGCTTAGAGTGGAGAGGGACTTCTGGTCATTGTACCCGCAGTGTTATCTCGTATGTGAAAGCTCGGCGTATGGTCGAGAAGGGATGTTTGGCCTACTTGGCGTATGTTCGCGATTCTAGCGCTGAGGCCCCTTCTATTGATTCTATGCCCGTTGTTCGGGAGTTTCCTGAGGTTTTCCCTTCAGACCTGCCGGGTATGCCGCCCGATAGGGATATCAACTTTTGTATTGATTTGGCTCCGGGCACTCAACCCATTTCTATCCCACCATATCATATGGCCCCGCCGGAGTTGAAAGAGTTAAAGGAACAGCTGCAGGATTTGCTTGAGAAAGGTTTCATTAGACCCAGTGTTTCGCCTTGGGGTGCGCCAGTGTTGTTTGTTAAGAAAAAGGATGGTTCGATGAGAATGTGCATCGATTACCGGCAATTGAACAAGGTTACAATTAAGAATAAGTATCCACTGCCGAGGATCGACGATTTATTCGACCAGCTTCAGGGTGCGAGGGTGTTTTCAAAGATAGATTTGAGATCTGGCTACCACCAGCTGAGGATTAGGGTGTCTAATGTCCCTAAGACAGCATTTCGCACTCGGTATGGGCACTATGAGTTTTTGGTCATGTCATTTGGATTGACTAATGCCCCAGCAGCGTTCATGGAGTTGATGAACCGAGTGTTCAGACCTTATTTGGACTTGTTCGTGATAGTCTTCATTGACGATATTCTTATATACTCCCGCAGTCAGGAGGAGCATGAGCAGCACCTCAGAGTGGTCCTTCAGACCCTAAAGGATAGTCAGTTGTATGCTAAGTTCTCAAAGTGCGAGTTTTGGTTGAGTTCGGTCGCATTCCTGGGTCATGTCGCATCAGCAGCAGGTATTCAGGTAGACCCGAAGAAGATAGAGGCAGTCAAGAACTGGCCTCGACCACCTTCAGCTACGGATATTTAGAGTTTCCTAGGGTTAGCAGGTTACTACCGTTGGTTCGTGGAGGGGTTTTCATCCATTGCAGCCTCTATGACCAGATTGACCCAGAAGGGTGCCCAGTTCAGGTGGTCGGACGAGTGTGAGGCGAGCTTCCAGAAGCTCAAGACGGCTCTGATTACGGCACCGGTATTGGTTCTGCCCACAGGTTCAGGGCCATATATGGTCTATTGTGATGCGTCTCGTATTGGGCTTGGTGCAGTGTTGATGCAGGAAGGCAAGGTCATTGATTATGCTTCGAGGCAGTTGAAGATCCACAAGAAGAATTATCCAGTTCATGATCTCGAGTTGGCAGCCATTGTTCATGCCCTGAAGATCTAGAGGCATTACTTATATGGCGTGACGTGTGAGGTTTACACTGATCACAAGAGTCTTCAGTATTTGTTCAAGCAGAAAGAGTTGAATTTGAGGCAGAGGAGGTGGTTAGAGTTGCTAAAGGATTATGATGTTACTATCTTATACCACCCGGGGAAGGCCAACGTGGTGGCTGATGCATTGAGCAGGAAGTCCGCCAGCATGGGTAGTCTTGCTTATATTCCAGTCAGCCAGAGATCGCTTGCTTTGGATGTTCTGGCCTTGTCCAATTGTCTTGTGAGGTTGGATATTTCTGAGCCTAGCAGAGTGTTAGCTTGCACGGTTGCTCGTTCCTCACTATTAGAGCGTATCCGCGAGCGGCAGTTTGAGGACCCCCATTTGTGTGTCTTGAGAGACACGGTGCAGCGTGGAGGTGCCAAGAAAGTAACCTTAGATGATGATGGTGTATTGAGATTGCAGGGGCGAGTTTGTATGCCCAATGTTGATGGGATTTGAGAGTTGATCTTACCGGAGGCCCACAGTTCTCGGTATTCTATTCACCCGAGCGCCGCGAAGATATATCAGGATCTGAGGCAGAACTATTGGTGGCGTAAGATGAAGAAAGACATCGTTACGCACGTGGCTCGGTGTTTGAATTGTCAGCAGGTTAAGTACGAGCATCAAAGACCCGGTGGTCTATTTCAGAGGATTGCACTTCCCGAGTGGAAGTGGGAGAGGATTACGATGGATTTCGTTACTGGACTCCCGATGACTCGGAAAAAGTTTGATGCAGTTTGGGTCATTGTTGATAGGCTGCCCAAGTCAGCGCATTTTGTTCCTGTTGCAGCCACCTATTCGTCCGAAAGGTTAGCCGAGATTTATATCAGGGAGATTGTTCGTCTTCATGGGGTGCCGCTATCTATCATTTCGGATCGGGGTACACAGTTTACCTCGCATTTCTGGAGAGCGGTTCAGCGAGAGTTGGGCACCCAGGTTGAGTTGAGTACAACATTTCATCCCCAGACGGACGGTCAGTCCGAGAGGACTATTCAGATTCTTGAGGACATGCTCCGAGCCTATGTCATTGATTTGGAGGCTCGTGGGACCATTTTTGCCTTTAGCAGAGTTCGCCTACAACAACAGCTACCAGTCCAGCATTCAGATGGCTCCGTATGAAGCGTTATATGGTAGGCGATGTCGGTCTCCAGTTGGATGGTTTGAGCCGGGAGAGGCTCGATTATTGGGTACGGATCTGGTTCAGAAGGCTTTGGACAAGGTCAGGATTATTCAGGATAGACTTCGTACAGCTCAGTCCAGACAGAAGAGTTATGCAGACCGCAAAGTCAGAGATGTTGCTTTCATGGTCGGTGAGCGGGTATTGCTCTGTGTATCGCCTATGAAGGGCGTGATGAGATTTGGGAAGAAGGGCAAGCTCAGCCCTAGGTTCATCGGTCTATTTGAGATTCTTGATCGTGTGGGAGAGGTAGCTTATAGACTGCCTTGCCACCTAGCTTGTCAGCTGTGCATCCCGTGTTTCATGTATCTATGCTCCGGAAGTATCGCGGAGATCCATCGCACGTGTTGGATTTCAGCACTGTCCAATTGGACAAGGATCTGTCATATGAGGAGGAGCCGGTGGCTATTCTAGACCGGCAGGTTCGACCGTTGAGGTCGAAGAGTTTTCCTTCGGTGCGTGTTCAGTGGAGAGGTCAGCCTCCGGAGGCATCGACCTGGGAGTCCGAGTCCGATATGCGGAGCCGTTATCCTCATTTATTTCCCGACTCAGGTACTTCTTTCTTTTGTCCGTTCGAGGACGAACGGTTGTTTTAAAGGTGGAGAATGTGACGACCCGAAGGGTCATCACCGTAGTTCTTCCGTTCTGCGCTTTCGAGGCCTTGAAAACCTCGCTTTTAGTTGCCTCGATTGGCGTGCGCAGTTCGGGCATGTAGCCGGAAAGTTTTTATGTTAGAATATGTGAATTATGTGAAACATTTGATGAATTTTGGTATTAAAATTTTGGGTAAACGGACCCGGACCTGTGATTCGGCGGTCCCAGAGGGTCCGTAGAAAAATATGGGACTTGGGCGTGTGCCCGGAATCAAATTCTGAGGTCCCAAGCCCGAGAAATGAATTTTTGAAAGAAATTGTTTTTCTGAAATTTGATATGAAAATTTGAAATGAAAAAGGGGTTAGAAAATATAGGTATCGGGCTCGTATTTTGGTTCCGACGCCCGGTACAAGTCTTAAATATGTGTTAAGCACTATCTGTAAAGTTTGGCTAAAAACGGACGTCATATGACGTGTTTCGGACTAAAAATGGAGAATTTGAGTTATGAAAGTTGAAGAAAGAAAATCATGTATTTGAGGCTTGATCCTATGTATATGATGTTATTTTGGCGATTTGATCGCACGAGTAAGTCCGTAAGATGTCTTTAAGGTTGTGTGCATGTTTGGTTTGGAGCCCCGAGGGCTCGGGTAAGTTTTGAATGGGCCCCGGGAGGTCTTGGACTTAAGAAAATGCAGGTTCAGGTGTTGCAGACACCAGCGCGGCCGCGGTCATTTCCGCGCGGTCCGCGCTGGAGCCGCGCGGCCGCGATGCCTTTCTGTGCGGTCTGCGTGGCTGAGTCTGAGGGATAGGGTTTTAGGTCAACCAGCGCGGCCGCGCACCAAAACAGTGCGGTCCGTGCTGGAAGGGTTCAGAGAAGCCCCAATTTTTCTCCCACTCGGCACGGCCGCAACACATTTTTGTGCGGTCTGCGCCAGGTCCTCAGAAAGGTATACAAGTTTGGAAAATTTCAGCCATTTTTTCACTTTTCAAAAACCCAAAACCTAAGAGGCGATTTTCCAAACAACTTTTTTTCTCCAAAACGATTGGTAAGTGATTTCTAACTTAATTTCTTTATTCCTTAACATCTTTTAACATAATTTCAACTTCAAATCAAAGATTTTCATGGGAAAAATTGGGTGTTTTGGGTAGAACCTAGGTTTTCTACAAATTGAGAAGTTGGACCTCAATTTGGGGTCCGATTTAAAAACAAATCATATATTGGGATTCATGGGGGAATGAGTAACCGGGTGTTGGTCCGAACCTCGAGTTTCGACCACGTGGGTCCGGGGGTATTTTTGACCTTTTTGGGAAAAACCTTGAAAAATCTATTTTCATGCATTGGGGATGATTCATTTAGTAATTATTAATGTGATTAAGTAACTTATGACTAGATTCGAGCGGATTGGTGGTGGAATCAAGAGGTAAAGCTATACTAGAAGCGTGAGTTGAGTTTGGAGCATTCGAGGTAAGTGTTTGTTCTAACTTTGGCTTGAGGGAATAGGATTAGGATGATATTTGCTACTTGCTAATGTGGAGTACGGTGTATAGGCATGGTGACGGTTATCTATGCACCGGAGTCTAGCATGACCGTGAGTCTTGATTGCTTTTAATTCGAATAATGTGACACAAGCTCCTTGTTTATTTGATAAGTTTCATATAATGTGAACGGTTGAGGAAGAATGATTTAAAAGGAGAATGTGTTGTGAATACTCCCTTGTCGGGATGTGTAGACTGATATATATATTCTCTCCTGTCGGGATATTTTGGGTTGTTAGTTGTACCCCTTGCCGGGTTAAAGGTATTGAGTTGTTATTCTCCCCTGAAGGGGTTTGCTATATGAAGTCAGATATTATGAACTATATTATGGGATCGTGTGGCACGCCGTCCACTTATATATGATATTATGAGATCGTGTGGCACACCGTCCACTTATATATGATATTATGGGATCGTGTGGCACGCCGTCCACTTATATATGATATTATGGGATCTTGTGGCACGTCGTCCACTTATATATGATATTATGGGATCGTGGGGCACGCCGTCCACTTATATATAATATTATGGGATCGTGTGGCACACCGTCCACTTATATACTATACTATAGGATCGTGTGGCACGCCGTCCACTTATGTATGATATTATGGGATCGTGTGGCACGCCGTCCACTATGTATATATGTATATATATGTATATATATCATGGAAACCGGAGTTTCTTCTGTTTATTTCCGATATTTCATTTTTATCTGTTACTCCCCGATAGCATGTCCCTTCCCAGTTTTACTTTGTATTGTCTTGTTATTTGTTTTCTTGCACTTGTTGTATATATATCTGTACAGGTTAATTGTGGTAGGTACTGTCTAGCCTCGTCACTACTTCGCCGGGGTTAGGCCAGGCACTTACCAGCACATGAGGTCGATTGTGCTGATGCTACACTCTATGCATTTTTTGTGCACAGATCAGGGAGCAGCTTACGGACCGCAGCAGTAGGACTTCTGGGAGCTATCTTCAGTCCAGGGACTCTCGAGGTAGCCTAGCTGGCGTTCGCAGGCCGAAGTCCCTTTTCCATGTTTTGTTTTATTTGTTTATCTTGTATCAGACAGACATGATGTATTTTCCCTTCAGACATTGATTGTAGTATTTTGTAGTAGTCCGTGAGCTAGTGACACCAGACTCTCGGTAGCATTTTGGTTCAAACTTCCGCACTTTTGGTTCTCAGTTGCTTTAGATTTAAAGTTTTCCGCTTAAATTTTGTCTCGTTTATTATATTATTTGGAAGAAAGCAGGAAAAATGTTTTATATATTTGGCTTGCTTGTATCATAACACAGATATCTATTTATTGGAATATAGTATAACATGTGATTTCCACCGAACATAAAGGAAAAAACTCTTATGCCCGCAGAAATATGATATATGGATATATCAATTCTAACAATTTTCAAATAGATCAGGATCGCTGGATGGCTGAAATGTAGTCGGTGAATCTCTATGTATATCGATATGTATAGTGGGATCGTATTAAATAAAGAGTATGTTATTATTTTAGATTTAACCAATTTGATGAATTACTCCTAAAGGTTGACATCAAACTAGTGCTAGTTCACCTCAAACTAGTGCTAGTTGATGAGAGTTACTTCGGAAACAAAAAAGTAAAGTCAAATTTCTCTGGGGTATTATCTCAATTCCAATAAAATGCAATCGGGTAAAGTATGACTTGGCGATCAGAACATATATGGATAGAACTTATAACGGGGTCTCGAAAAATAAGTAATTTCTGCTGGGCCTTTATCCTTTTTTTAGGTTCATTAGGCTTCTTATTAGTTGGAACTTCCAGTTATCTTGGTAGAAATTTGATATCTTTTTTTCCGCCTCAGCAAATCATTTTTTTTCCACAAGGACTCGTGATGTCTTTCTACGGAATTGCGGGTCTCTTTATTAGCTCTTATTTGTGGTGCACAATTTCCTGGAATGTAGGTAGTGGTTATGATCGATTCGATAGAAAGGAAGGAATAGTCTGTATTTTTCGTTGGGGATTTCCGGGAAAAAATCGTCGCATATTCCTCCGATTCCTTATAAAAGATATTCAGTCCGTTAGAATAGAAGTTAAAGAGGGTATTTCTGCTCGTCGTGTTCTTTATATGGACATCCGAGGCCAGGGGTCCATTCCCTTGACTCGTACTGATGAGAATTTGACTCCACGAGAAATTGAACAAAAGGCTGCTGAATTAGCCTATTTCTTGAAAAGGGTGAGACCATTAGTGAAAGAAGGACCAAGGAGGATCCTATCCTAAAGGAGAAGGAGGAGTAGGAGGAGTCAGTTTTCTTTGAAGATTGAGGAACGTAGTGTCGGACAATTATGCCATTCGGAAGAAGTCTTCTACAGAAGAAAAGCCTGTTACGAGTAAGTGGAGAGGAAAGATCTCCAGGGATTCTTATCTCATTCCATTCCAGTGGCTCAACCAGTAACCAATGGCGAAAACTCAAAAATCCATGGTTTCCCGGTAGAACCCTATTTCGCCCAAGTTGTTTCGGAACCGGAAAAAAGAAGCGGTTTTTCGCACAGCTTGCTCATAGTGCAGGTCCCACTTGTATATCGTATTTGGCCGAAGAAGCATCGGACAGGTTGGAGTTCTTACCTTCTTGGGACTCCATGGACCAAGATCTGCTTTTATTATATGGTCAATACCGATCTACTTTAGTAGATCATATGGATGTAGAAAAAGCTTCTAATTTGGATGAAATAGAAACATCTCTTTTCCATTTCTATTTACCCAGTTCATATCTTTGTTTCATATGTTCCTGGGAGGAATTCGATCTCGGAATACCACCTAAATAACTACGGCCAGAGAGTCAAATAGGTCGGGAAGAAAGAGTCTGAGGTCGGGTCAGACGACATACATCTTGGTTGGTTCCACCACCACTAGAGATTGGACATATATATAATCTTTCTCCAAAAAAGGGATTCTTAAATATATATTTTAAAAATAGCTGCAAGACCAAAACGGAGTGCAAAAAACCGAAAGCCCGTCTTTTATTTAAGTTCCTCCCAGATACATGGCTTACATACCCAGCTCAACATTCTTGGAAAACAATCGAATCGAGGGTTCGGAGGAGAATTGGCCATTCAATCTTGTGAACTAATCGAGACCGAAATTGGAAAAAGAGATACGAATGGAGAGGAATAACCAATCGATGAAAGAACATGAAACCATTATATTTCAATAGAGGTACGAGAAATGGTTGGGGGCAATGAAGTAGGTGAAGTGGTTGGATTTTGCGAGCTGTTCCAACCACTGCTGGATGTGATTCCAAGAGCCGAACGAGAATGAATACCACACAGAAGAGTCAAGATCAGGCTCCCTAATGGAATGTTTAACCGATCTATTCCGGATCGACCAAATTGGTACGGAAGTTGTAACATGGGAAAACCACGGAAAACACGACTTATTTGAATAACCCGGTGACCTACCAATTGTAGAAGTAGGATTTTTGACAAGCAATAAACACTTAAATAATACAATTCAAGTGTACCATTTTCTTTCTCATTTCGAGGAAAA
>NC_091062.1:135010543-135020543 GCF_000393655.2 Nicotiana sylvestris | reverse complement strand
ACTGGGGGAATCAACACTCAGGAGCGGACTCTGCGATGCCTGAATCTGCACACATGGTGCATGGAGTAATGTGAGTACTCCGACTCAGTGAGTAATAATTATAAATAATGGCTGAAAGTATGAAAACACATAAAGGCACAAAACAGTTCCATATCAAGCAGTAAAATCACTTAAAGCAGTAAATCAGTGAAGAAATCAAATGATATTCCTTTTTAAAACAAGTAAAACAGGTAAATAACAAGTAGAACTCCGCCCCTCAGGCACAATATCAATCGCTCAAAACAGTATCAGCCCCTCGGGCTCACTCTCAGTACAGTATTAGCCCCTCGGGCTCAGTATCAATCACTCAGAACAGTATCAGCCCCTCGGGCTCACTCTCAGATCATAATGGGTACCCGCGCTCACTGTGGGTGTGTAGACTTCGGAGGGGCCCCTTACGGCCCAAGTGCTATATCAAGCCACCTCGTGGTATCATCACTCGACACTCGGCCTCACATCACTCAAGCCACCTCGTGGTATATAAACTATCTCAGGTCCTCGACCTCATATCACTCAGCAATCCTCACATATGGCCATCGGCCTTACTCAGTCCAAGAATCATCACAAGCCCCTTGGGCATTAGTAAAACAATAGTTCTCAGCCCAAAACATGATGTAGAAAGATCATTTAAGTTTCAAATCTGAGTAAAAGTGGTTGAGTTTGTAAAACAGTAGATATCAACAAGACTGAGTTCAAATAATAAGTCAAGCAGTGATAAAAATCCCCGAAGGGTTCAAATAGTTGGCACGAAGCCCAAATATGGCAATCAGCCCAAATCATGATGATAACAAATGAATTTCAGTCAAATACGCGGTAAAATCATCAATCGGGACGGACCAAGTCACAATCCCCAGAAGTAAAAGACCCCACGCTCATCATCCATCGCGTATATTGCCTCAATATAGCACTACGATGTGCAATCCGGGGTTTTCAAGCCCGCAGGACATCATTTACAATCATTACTCACCTCAAACCGGCAAATTCTCTAGCTCGCATGCCTCAGCCCCTCAAATCGGCCTCCACGAGCGTCGGATCTATCGAAAATCAGAACGAATACCTTCCAATATGCTAAGGGAACAAAGCCCAAGCGAAAACATTCAAAAAATATCAAAAATCCCAAAATTAGCAAAACCCAAGCTCTGGGCCCACGTTTTGAAATTGGGTAAAATTTACATTTTCAGAATCCTCATACCCTCACGAGTCTAACCATACCAAAATTATCCAATTCCGATACTATTTGGTCTTTCAAATCATCATTTTACATTTTTGAAAGGTTTCATAATTTTCTTCCCAAATTCCATCCCAAATCACGAATTAAATGATGAATTCGGTGATAGATTCATGTATTCTAGCCAAATCTTAGTTAAAATCACTTACCCCAATGAATTTCTTGAAAAACCTTAAAAAAATCGCCAAAATCCGAGCTCTCTAGGTCAAAATAATAAATAAAACCCAAAACCTCATATTTAAAGAGTACCCCTCAGATTTCAGCCTCTGCGGGCCGCACCAAATCGATCGCGGTCCGCACAAGCCAGTGCGGTCCGCGCAAAAACAACCGCGGCCGCACAGGCCTTCCTCTGCAGTGACAGGCTTTAGTATTTTGGCCATAACGTTTTCTACAAATTTCCAAATTGTGATATTTTTACCTTTCAGGAAACTAGATACGAAGGACTACAACTTTCGTTTTTGAATTATCTCAATATTACTTGTAAATCAAAAGATATGAGCTTCCGAAATAGGACCAGCGAATCGTTCCCCACCGCGGCCGCACACCATTTTGTGCGGTCCGCATGACACCTACCGCATCCGCACTTCTTTTTGTGCGGTTCGCACAGCACATACCGCGGCTGCACTTCTTTTTGTGCGGACTGCGTGGGTGGTTTCCGACGCCTGCAACCCTCCTAAACCTGCTACAGCTATGATTTTCGGCCTAAAACATCCCGGAACCTACCCGGGACCCCCGAAACTTCAAACTAATTGTACCAACACATCCCATTATATTGTTCAAACTTGTTCAACACTTCGGAACGCTTACAACAACATCAAACCACCAATTTAACATAGGATTCAAGCCTAAGAACTCCAAGAACTCTTAAATTATGCTTTCGCTCAAAAAGTCTATCAAATCTCGTCCGAATGACCTGAAATTTTGCACACACATTCCAAATGACACAACGAAGCTACTGCAACTCTCGGAATTCCATTCCGACCCTTATATAAAAATCTCGCCTATCCACCTAAAATTGCCAAAATATCAATTTCGCCAATTCAAGCCTAAATCTCCTCTACAACTCCAAAACCCATTCCGATCGCGCTCCGAAGTCACAAATCACCTCCCGAAGCTAACCGAACCATCGGAACTCACATCCGAGCCCTCTAACTCATAAGTCAACATCCGGTTGACTTTTCCAACTTAAGCCTTCTTAAAAGAGACTAAGTGTCTCATTTCTTACCAAAACCACACCAAACACAAACCAAATCAACACGACCATATAAAACATGGATAACGAAGCATAAAGAAGCAGAAATGGGGAAATGGAGAGGTAACTCATGAGACGACTGACCAGGTCATCACATACTCCCCAACTTAAACAAACGTTCATCCTCGAACGAGTCAAGAAACATACCTGAAGCCTCAAATAGGTGAGGGTATCTGCTCCGCATCTCCCGCTCGGCCTCCCAGGTAGCCTCCTCTACGGGCCGACCTCTCCACTGCACTTTCACTGAAGCTATATTCTTTGACCTCAACTTCCGAATTTGACGACCCAAAATAGATACTAGCTCCACATCATAGGTCAAATCATCATCCAACTGAACCGTGCTGAAGTCCAAACATGAGACGGATCCCCAATATACTTCCGAAGCATAGAAACATGAAATACCGGATGCACACTCGACAGGCTGGGTGGCAAAGCAAGCTCATAAGACACCTCCCCAATCCACTGAAGCACCTCAAAAGGCCCAATGAACCGCGGACTCAACTTCCCTTTCTTCCTAAACCTCATAACACCCTTCATGGGCGAAACCTTCAGCAAGACCTTCTCACCGACCATGTAGGACACATCTCGAACCCTCCGGTCCGCATAACTCTTCTGACGCGATTGCGCTGTACGAAGCCTCTCCTGAATCACCTTCACCTTCTCTAAGGCATCCTGAACCAAATCTGTCCCCAATAGTCTAGACTCGCCGGGCTCGAACCAACCAACTAGAGATCTACACCGCCTCCCGTACAAAGCCTTATACGGAGCCATCTGAATACTCGACTGGTAGCTGTTGTTGTAGGCAAACTCTGCAAGCGGCAAAAACTGATCCCATGAACCTCCAAAATCAATAACACAAGCACGCAACATGTCCTCCAATATCTGAATCGTACGCTCGGACTGTCCGTCCGTCTAAGGGTGAAATACTATACTCAACTCCACCTGAGTACCCAACTCTCTCTACACGGCTCTCCAAAATTACGAAGTAAACTGAGTACCTCTATCTGAGATGATGGAAACCGGAACATCGTGCAACCGAATAATCTCCCGAATATAAATCCCTGCCAACCGCTCTGACGAATATGTAGTACACACAGGGATGAAGTGCGCAGACTTGGTCAGTCAGTCTACAATCACCCAAATAGCATCAAACTTTTTCAAAGTTCGTGGAAGTCCAACCACAAAGTCCATAGTGATCCTCTCCCACTTCCACTCGGGAATAACCATCTACTGAAGCAAGCCACCCGGTCTCTGATGCTCATATTTTACCTGCTGACAGTTGAGACACCAAGCTACAAATCCCACAATATCTTTCTTCATTCTTCTCCACCAATAGTGTTGCCTCAAATCCTGGTACATCTTCGTGACACCCGGATGGATAGAATACCGCGAGCTATGGGCCTCTTCTAGAATCAACTCTCTAAGCACATCAACATTGGGCACACAAATCCGGCCCTGCATCCTCAACACACCATCGTCACTAATGGTCACATCTCTGGCATCATCGTGCTGAACTCTGTCCTTAAAGACAAGCAAATGCGGATCATCATACTGGCGCTCTCTGATGCGATCATATAAGGAAGACCGAGAAACCACACATGCAAACACCCGACTGAGCTCCGAAATATCCAACCTCACGAACCGATTGGCCAAGGCCTGAACATCAACTGCAAGGGGTCTCTCCCCAACTGGAATATATGCCAAACTCCCCATGCTCACTGCCTTTCAACTCAATGTATCGGCCACCACATTGGCCTTTCCCGAATGGTACAATATAGTGATATCATAATCCTTAAGCAATTCCAACCATCTCCGCTGCCTCAAATTAAGGTCCTTTTGCTTGAACAAATGCTGAAGACTGCGATGATCGGTGAATACCTCACAAGATACATCATACAAATAATGCCTCCAAATCTTCAATGCATGAACTATGGAAAACAACTCCAAATCATGAACATGGTAGTTCTTCTCATGGGGCTTCAACTAACGAGAAGCATAAGCAATAACTCTACCCTCCTGCATCAATACACAACCAATCCCAACTCTCGAAGCATCACAATACACGGTATATAAACCTGAAGTTGATGGCAAAACTAACACTGGAGCTGTGGTCAAGGCTGTCTTGAGTTTCTGAAAGCTCTCCTCACACTCGTTCGACCATACAAATGGAACACTCTTCTGAGTCAACTTGGTCAAGGGCGATGCAATAGATGAGAATCCCTGAACAAATCAGCGATAATAGCCTGCCAACCCAAGAAAGCTGTGAATCTCTATGGCTGAGGACAGTCTGGGCCAACTCTGAACTGCCTCTATCTTCTTCGGATCAACCTGAATACCCTCGTTGGACACCACGTGCCAAAAGAAAACCACTGAACTGAGCCAAAACTCACACTTGGAAATTTTTTCATAAAGCTTCTCCTCCCTCAATCTCCGCAATACAACTCTCAAATGCTTTGCGTGCTCCTCCTAACTATGCGAGTACACCGGAATATCATCAATGAATACAATAACGAACGAATCCAAATAAGGTCGAAATACATTGTTCATCAAATGCATCAACGCTATTGGGGCATTGGTCAGCCCGAAAGACATGACAAGAAACTTATAGTGACCATATCTAGTCCTGAAAGCAGTCTTAAGAATGTCTAAATCCCTGATCTTCAACTGGTGATAGCCGAAACGGAGATCAATCTTGGAGAACACCCTCGCTCCCTGAAGCTAATCAAATAAATCATCGATGCGAGGCAAAGGATACTTGTTCTTAATTGTTACTTTGTTCAATTACCTATAATCAATGCACATTCTCATCGTGCCATCCTTCTTCTTCACTAACAAAACTGGTGCACCCCAAGGTGACACACTAGGCCGAATGAACCCCTTATTTAGGAGTTCTTGAAGCTGTTCTTTCAATTTCTTCAACTCTGTTGGTGCCATACGATATGGCGGAATAGAAATGGGCTGAGTGCCCGGCACTAGGTCAATACCAAAATCAATATCCCTATCCGGTAGCATGCCCGACAGGTCTATAGGAAACACATCGAGAAAATCCCTTACATCTGGGACAGAATCGATACTAGGAGTCTTAGCTCCAACATCCCTCACAAACGCTGGATATGAAAGACAACCCTTCCCAACCATACGTTGGGCCTTCAAGAAAGATATCACTCTACTAGGAATATAATCAGTCACACCATGCCACTTGATCCGCGGTACACCGGGTATAGCCAAAGTGACTGTCTTAGCATGACAGTTCAGAATAACATGACATGGAGACAACCAATCCATGCCCAAAATGACATCAAAATCCACCATGCTTAATAGCCTCGGGTCTCTAGACCCCCAATAATCACCATACATGACCGGTACACACGGTCTACAACAACAGTATTGCCCACCGGGGTAGATACATGAATAGGTAAGGCAAGAAACTCACAGGGCGTACCCAAATAACGAGCAAAGTATGATGACACATAAGAAAAGGTAGAACCGGGATAAAATAATACAGAGGCATCTCTGTGGCAGACTGAAACAATACCTGTAATGATAACATCTGAAGCAATAGCATCTGGCATGCCTGGAAGTGCATAGAAATGGGCCTGACCACCCCCCTGATCGACCTCTCCCTCTAGGGCAACCTCTAGCTGCCTGACCTCCACCCGTAGCTGGCCGGGCGGGTGGTGAGGTAACTAGAGCAGAAGTCGAGGGCTGACCCCTCTGCTGAGATGAACTAGCAATACGACGAGGATACTACCTCCACACGTCCAAACTCTCCACACTCAAAACAACTCCCAGGTGCTGGAGAATGGGACTGAAGGGAACCCCTCACACTGGAGTGACCAGCTGATGCACTCGGCATAGAAGAACCCTGAGCTGACGAGGCACGAGATGAACTCTGGGCTGGAAGGGCACTAAGTGATGACTGGCCCTGCTGAGTACCGTGATAACCATGACCCGAAGATGCCCCACGATAACCTGGGCAAGCTGACTGAGCAGGCCTGAAAGAATGACCTCTACCATGCTGAAACTGGCCCCTCGAAGGAGCACCACTGTAACTACCAGATCCTCGAGGCCTTTTGGCCTCCCTCTCCTCTCGATCCTGACGGCGAACCGTCTTAATCTCGCGAGCAATATCGACCACCTCCTCGAACGTAGCACCCAACACCCTTTCTCGGGTCATAAGAATACGGAGATGATAGTTAAGGCCATCAACAAATCTCCTGATCCTCTTATGATCTGTCGGAACCATCCAAATGGCATGACGAGCCAACTCAGAAAATCTCAACTCATACTGTGACATAGTCATATCCCCTTGTCGCAACCACTCAAACTATCTACGCAGCTCCTCTCTGCGGGACTACGATACATCTCCAAGAAGAGAGTGGAGAACTCATGCCAAGTATGGGGCGCTACTCCAACCGTCCTACGCCTCTCATATGCCTCCCACCAAGTGAAGGCAGCCCCAGTAAACTGAAAGGTGGTAAATGCCACACCACTAGTCTCAAGAATCCCTGCTGTACGGAGCATCCGCTGACACTTATCAAGAAAACCCTGGGCATCCTCGCCCTCAGCACCATTGAATGACGGAGGCTGGAGTCTACCAAACCTCTCAAGACGATGCTGCTCATCATCCGTCATAACTGGCACAACAAACTCCTGAGCTGGTGCAACCGGCTGAGCTGGAGGTGCACCCGGTGTTTGTAATCCATGCACTACCTACTCAGGTGTGCGAGCAGCGAGGGTTTGATTGCCTCCCCCGGCCTGTGAAGTAGCTGCTGCTGTAGTGGCTGAAACTGCCTGAGCCAGGCCAGTGCAAACTGATAAGATCTGTGCTAAGGCCTCTTGAAGACCCGGAATCACGATGGGCACAGCTGGTGCCTGAACTGGTGTTGCTGGAGCATCTATAGCTGGAGCCTGATCCGGAGCTAGGGCAGCTGGTGGATCTACAGGTGCTGCCCTCGCTGCTCTGCCTCTTCCACGACCACGACCGCGTCCACGACCTCTGGTGGCCTTAGTGGGTGGCACTGGGGGTCGTCCACCTCATCTGATAGCTCGCGTCCTTACCATCTGTGAGAGAATATAATAATAGAAGTTTAGTACTCGGACCAACACATTCGCACGATAAGAGTTTCAAGGATATGAAGTTTGTCCTAAAAAGGTTCTGCAGCCACTCGAGGATAAATACAGATGTTTCCATACCGATCCGTAAGACTCTACTAAACCTACTCATAACTCGTGAGACCTATGTAACCTAGGCTATGATACCAACTTGTCACGACCCAATTCCCGAACCCGGTCGTGATGGCACCTCTCGTGAAGACAAGGCCAGCCAGACCAAAGCGGAGCACCTCTTTAAGCAGTTAATTATCATAAACAGTAATAAACATAATATAATATCCATAAATTGCAAAAATTTAACGATAACTATAGTGGAAACCATCCCGACACAGCCCAAACCAGGGTGTCACAAGTCATGAGCAACTAAGAAATCCAGATACAAGTCTACTGAACACTAATTCTGATACAATAGTTCTAAAAACATGAAAATTATAAGATAAGGGAGGCATGGGGCTACGAACGCCAACAGCTACCTCGTAGTCTCCGAATCACTACCTGAACTGGGGGAATCAACACTCAGGAGAGGACTCTGCGATGCCTGAATTTGCATACATGGTGCATGGAGTAATGTGAGTACTTCGACTCAGTGAGTAATAATTATAAATAATGGCTGAAAGTATGAAAATATGTAAAGGCACAAAGCAATTCCGTATCAAGTAGTAAAATCACTTAAAGTAGTAAATCAGTGAAGAAATCAAATGATATTCCTTTTTAAAACAAGTAAAACAGGTAATTAACAGGTAAATAACAAGTAGAACTCCGCCCCTCGGGCATAGTATCAATCGCTCAGAATAGTATCAGCCCCTCGGGCTCAGTATCAATCACTCAGAACAATATCAGCCCCTCGGGCTCACTCTCAGATCATAATGGATACCCACGCTCACTGTGGGTGTGCAGACTCCAGAGGGGCCCCTTACGGCCCAAGTGCTATATCAAGCCACCTCGTGGCATATAAAGTATCTCAGGCCCTCGGCCTCATATCACTCAGCATATCCTCACATATGGCCCTCGGCCTCACTCAATCCAAGAATCATCACAAGACCCTTGGGCATTAGTAAAACAATAGTTCTCAGCCCAAAACATGATGTAGAAAGATCATTTAAGTTTCAAATCTGAGTAAAAGTGGTTGAGTTTGTAAAACAATAGATATCAACAGGACTGAGTTCAAATAATAAGTCAAGCAGTGAGGAAACAATGATAAAAATCCCCAAAGGGTTCAAATAGTTGGCACGAAGCCCAAATATGGCAATCAGCCCAAATATGGCAATCAGCCCAAATCATGATGATAACAAATGAATTTCAGTCAAATACGCGGTAAAATCATCAATCAGGACGGACCAAGTCACAATCCCCAGTAGTAAAAGACGTCACGCTCATCATCCAGCGCGTATCTTGCCTCAATATAGCACTACGATGTGCAATCCGGGGTTTTCAAACCCTCAGGACATCATTTACAATCATTACTCACCTCGAACCGGCAAATTCTCTAGCTCGCGATGCCTCAGCCCCTCAAATCGGCATCCACGAGCGTCAGATCTATCCAAAATCAGAACGAATACGTCACAATATGCTAAGGAAACAAAGCCCAAGCAAAAACATTCGAAAAATATCAAAAAACTCGAAATTAGCAAAACTCGAGCCCCAGGCCCATGACTTGGAATCGGGTAAAATTTACATTTTTCGAATCCTCATACCCTCACGAGTCTAACCATACCAAAATTATCCAATTCTGATATCATTTGGTCCTTCAAATCATCATTTTACAATTTTGAAAGGTTTCACAATTTTATTCCCAAATTCCATCCCAAATCATGAATTAAATGATGAATTCAGTGATATATTCATGTATTCTAGCCAAATCTGAGTTAAAATTACTTACCCCGATGAATTCCTTGAAAAATCTTTGAAAAATTTCCAAAATCCGAGCTCTCTAGGTCAAAATATTAAATTAAACCCCAAACCTCGTATTTATAGAGTACCCCTCAGATTTCAGCCTCCAGGGGCCGCAGTAAATCGACCGCGGTCCGCACAAGCCAGTGCGGTCCGCACAAGCCAGTGCGGTCCGCACAAGCCAGTGCGGTCCGCGCAAAAACAACCGCGGCCGCACAGGCCTTCCTCTGTTGTGACAAGCTTTAGTATTTTGGCCATAACTCTTTCTACAAATGTCCAAATTGCATTATATTTACCTTTCTGGAAACTATACACGAAGGACTACAACTTTTGATTTTGAATTATCTCTAAATTCCTTGTAGATCAAAAGATATGAGCTTCCGAAGTAGGACCAGCGAATCGTTCACCACCGCGGCCGCACACCATTTTGTGCGGTCCGCATGACACCTACCGCGGCCGCACTTCTTTTTGTGCGG
>NC_091062.1:134980543-134993043 GCF_000393655.2 Nicotiana sylvestris | reverse complement strand
ATTTTTAATGGAAAATGTAGAATTCATATGGAATTAATTCCTATAATCTTTATTAACTGAATCGAATTATTGTGGCTAGATTCGAGGCATTCGGAGGTCGATTTGAGAGACAAAGGCATCACGAGCTAGAGGATTAGCCGGTTCGAGGTGAGTAATGATTGTAAATGATGTCCTGAGGGTTTGAAACCCCGGATTTGCACATCGTAGTGCTATATTGAGGTAAGACACGCGTTGGATGATGAGCGCGGGGTCTTTTACTACCGGGGATTGTGACTTGGTCCATCCCGATTGATGATTTTACCGCATATTTGATTGAAACTTATTTGTTATCATTATGATTTGGGCTGATTGCCATACTTGGGCTTCGTGCCAATTATTTGAATCCTTTGGGAATTTTTATCACTATTTCCTCACTGTTTTGACTTATATTTAAACTCAGTCCTGTTGATAATTATTGTTTTACAAACTCAGCCGCTTTTATGCAGATTTGAAAACTCAAATGATATTTCTAAATGGTATTTTGGGCTGAGAACTACTGTTTTACAAATGCCCGAGGGGCTTATGATGATTTCCGGACTGAGTGAGGCCAAGGGCCATATGTGAGGATATGCTGAGTGATATGAGGTCAAGGGCCTGAGATACTATTTATGCCACGCGGTGGCTTGAGTGATGTGAGGCCGAGTGATATGACGCAGAGGGCCTGAGATACTTTATATGCCACGTTGTGGCTTGAGTGATGTGAGGATATGCTAAGTGATGATGCCACGAGGTGGCTTGATATAGCGTTTGGGCCGTAAGGGGCCCCTCCAGAGTCTACACACCCACAGTGAGCGCGGGTACGCATTGTTGTGAGTGATTGATACTATGCCTGAGGGGCTGATATGAGTGATTGTGAGGTAGCCCGAGGGGCTGATACTATTCTGAGAGTGAGCCCGAGGGGCTGTTACTATTCTTATATTGAGCCCGAAGGACTGGCACTGTTCTGATATTGAGCCCGAGGGGCTGGTTCTATTGATATTATGCCCGAGGGGCGGTTTGTTGTACATGTTTTGCCCGTGGGGCTTTTACATTTCTATCATTTTTGTTACTCACTTGTAAACTACTTGCTTTACTTGTTGGAAAAGGTATTTTCACTTGATTTCTCACTGCTTCACATTTTAAAGTGATTTTACTGCTTCAGCATGGAATGCCTTGTGGTTTTGCGTGATTTCTTGCCTTCAGTCTTTATTTATTATTATTACTCACTTAGTCGGAGTACTCACATTACTCCCTGCACCTTGTGTGCAGATTCAGGTATGTTTTGGCTGATCTGAGGCAAAGTCATCAGAGTTTAGCAAGGTAGTTGCCGGCGTTCGCAGCACTTCTTTTCTCTCTCCTCATTTCATTAGTCTATATTTGTACATTCCAGGCTTTCAGTTGTATTTATACCCTAGTAGATGTTCGTGACTTGTGACACCCCGGTTAGGGCTATGTCGGGCTGGATTTCTGTATTTCTTATTCATACTTTCCGCTACTTGGTAATATTAAACCATGTTTATACTATATTTGTGTTAAATTACTGTTTTAAAGGACGAGTTGGGTTAGACTGGCTGGCCTTGTCTGTACGAGACGTGTCATCATGACTAGGGTCGGGATTTGGGTCGTGACAAATTGGTATTAGAGCCTAGGTTACATAGGTCTCACTAGTCATGAGCAGGTTTAGTAGAGTCTCGCGGATCAATACGGAGACATCTGTATTTATCCTCGAGAGGCTGCAGAACCTTTAGGAAAACTTCACATTCTTGAATTCTTATCGTGCGTCCTTGATTCAGCTTGAGAAGTAACTTTTGAAACTCCTTCCACGCATTTGTATGCGCGCATGAGCGCTCGATATCAGATGTGCCTTGATGGCTTGTGATTCCCCGATCGAGGGGCGAGATGTAATTTCTGTGAGATGTTGGGCCAGTCTGGAGAACTTGAGGCCGGATCTTTGCCTATGGCTTGAGCACTGAGGTGTTGATTGTATGAGCAAGTTCTTTTGAATTTATATGTTTGGTAATTTTTCCCTATTGTGGGAGTGACGGCTGAATGACTATGTAATGAGAATGTTAGTGCTGCGAGATATATTCGTATGATTGGGAAGTGACGAGAAAGGTCTAGTGGAGAATAGAAGAACTATTAGGTGCTTGATTTCCATCTGGATTCGAATTATAGCCCGAGTTATGGTCGTGCAAAAAGTCTTTTCATGTGTCCTAGTTGGGAGTGAAGTAAATTTCATGTTGCGGTACAAGTTCAGACTCAGAAAGACTAAGCGACAGCATACGGTTTGTGACGGTGGAAGGTATATAGAAATGTTAATGGAAGGCAACGCAGGTGGGTTATCCCCTTCGAAGAATTCTGGGGTTGTGTGATCCTTATGTGTCTGTTAGAAGATCTCATTTACCAATGGAATATAAGTGTTGAAATTTGAATGTGGGTCGCTTCAGAGAGCAAGCTTGACTACTGCGCGAGTGAATTGCAGAAGAGTTAAAGTACTAGATGATCTGTGTTTTTGTAGGCTTGCAAAGGATTCGAATTAAATCTCACTATGGTATTATGGCATCAATAGAGTACAAGTGTTATAAGTTATTGACAACATTTTTATCTATGGCTCCGAGCCAAGTGGGGGAGTCTGCTGTAAGTAGTTGATTGCACGGTTAGGTGCTACGTTGGTTCCAGTTGGAGGCGTGCGGGCGAATCAGTTATGGCTTGCGGAAATTGAGACTGGGGATGACTCGAGTAAAGGAAAAAAAAATTCTTAACAAGGTATATAGTATACTTCATAAGTGTGTAAGAATCACGGAATGTCTTAAGTTGTTGTTGGTAAAGAATGCTCGGTGCATAGAGCACGAAGTTGGTTGGATGTGTTGGGATGAGGATTTCATTCTGCGGTGTCAGAGTGCTAATGAGGCACGGGCGGTTTTGTTCATTTGATCAGGCTAATTGCAGTTTGAATAGGGTATGACTCTCAAGAATGGTTCTGATGTGTTCAATATTTTACATATAACAGTTGGGTAAGTTAAAGTTGTATATGTGGTTAGAGACTGAGTTCTTATTGGAAGATGTCGAGACTTGTGGTATTTTCTTTACAAATTATGAAATTCTATGTATCAGTACCAGGAAGGTAAAGATAACAGATTTAGATTTGCAGGAAGTCTCTTGAGAGCAAAGTACCATGATCGTGGTGCTCGTGGGAATATCTGAGAAAGTATTCAGCGGCTTATGAGCCTTAGACGGTGTGGCATTATGCTTGGGTCCCGTGTGGTAAGTCTGGGTTGAGGAATTGTGATGTTATAACAAGAATGAGCATTAAGTTGAAGGTAAATCAGAAGGAAATTTAGATAGATGGAATAGTTTGATAGTAGACCGAATTGGTATGGTAAGGATATGATTAATTCCTTGTGTCTGTTCAAGGTAATGAGTTCTTTCAGGTATTTTGCGGCGATGCTCTAAGGTTTTGATGGCTTGATTAGCTTGATCGAGTTAGAAGGATTCAGTCCTGACATGTCTGATTTGTGCAAAGGGAACTCGGAGAGTTCTTGATAGTTTTTACCACGGTTTGGAGATGTATACTTTCTATGGGCATGCGGAGCGAGGAGCATGGGATGTATAGTGATTTTTCTTCTAGATTGGTACCAATGGAAAGTTCTTGACTAGTTGAGTACGTAGATGTTTGTGGCTCGGAAGGAAGATTAGGTTCTCATGTTATCCTGAGATGGTATGATATATGCGGTAGGTTGTGGAGGATTGACAATTGCATGTGGAAGGTTACGGTTCAGTTCTGAATGGAAAGTCATGAATTCTTAGGCAGCACGGGCAGTTTTAGATGATTAAAGAAGTGGTAGTGCTAATTGGGGTGAATTAACGAGGGCATGTGTTTCAGAAAAGACAATGTGATTAGGTTGATGGTACTTTGGTAGTATCACAACACTTTCTTGTTAGATCGACTGGTGATATTCGAGTTTGCTTGGTGGCACAGGGAAATTTTTGAGTATCTATCGTGGAATGATTTGGGTATTTGAGGCATAACATGTATTCGAACGGCAAAATTGGGATCAGATATGGTGATTCGTGCGCCATATGGATTTGGAGACAAGGAAGTTCTCACATTCAGGCTATGTTGTGGTTGTGAGTCGTGTGTATCGGCACTGTTTAGTAACTATCAGGGTTTGGAGACCCGAGTGGATCTTTCTTTGTTGGTATGTTAGATGTTGGACATGATGTTGGAGTTCAGACCAGTTGTCTCTGTGTGGTATCATTCTGGACTGTCGCGCTAAGGTGACGTTGTTGGCTATACTGGAAAAGCCACGAGTTGAGTGGCGAGGTTCGATGGATTATGTCCTAGTAGAGTGGTATTATATTTCTAAGGCCCAGCGGACGACTAGGAAGGAGTGTCTTTCTTATTTGGGCTCTCGTGATGGATGTCAGTGTAGGGGCTCCTCATATTGGTCAAGTTCCGGGGGTGAGGAACTTTTCGGATGTGTTTCATGTGGCCGGGGATGTCGCCAGGCAAGGTTGTTGATTTCGGTATTGATTCGATGACGAGCACCAAATAATATTGTTGAGGGATGTATTGATTTGATTGTTATTGAGCTTATTAGTAATTTGGGAGGTCTATGAATTACCTTTCTGTGTTGCGAGATGTATGGTTTGTTGGTTATGGGCACATATGGTGCGTTTCTATTGGGGTTCATAGTCGAAGTCAAGCAGGAAGAGTAATTGGGTTTTGTTTGTTGAATGGAGTATCAGTTATGTCCTATCGGGTTTGCGTGGTATATGCTATTTGCTTCACCGTGGGTGTAATGAATTTGCTTTGGTTCCAGACGTCAAATTGTGCGTGGTTGTCAATTTCGAGCATAGTGAATTGAGGTGTTTCATGTGGAACAGTGTTTGGATAGGATTGCGCATCTTGTAGCGAAGCTATGTGGAGATATGACCTTGCGGGTTAGATTCGGGTGTTCTATTTCTATGATTTGAGACGGGTCCTCAGCCTTGTGTGGTGATAGTACTATTGAGCTTGAGGTACAGCTCTTGCATCTGAGTCAGTTTCATTATGTGAGTATGTTTAGATTGTTGCTTATTGGTGTGAGAACTGCGCATGTTGTGGCTTTAGTCTGTGTGGGATTAGATGCGATCGTTGGGGTTTTAATGAATACAAACGGATTTGATTTCAGCATATTTGAAGGATAATATCAAGGTTCGGCTCAGAAATTTGCTATGGTCCTTGCCAAAGGAGAAGTGACCTTATGAATGGTTGATCTGAGAAATGGTTATGGTTTATTGCGTATTTCGATTATCATTGGCAGTATATGGAAGTGTTGGAATGAGACTTTAGTTGATAAAAGGTTTTCTATCGGTATTCGGTTGTTATGTGCAGCTGCTATGATTAGAAGTTATCGCTACGAGTGTTTGAGTTATGTGGTATATCATGTGACTGCACCTGAGATAGCAGATATGGTTTGTTACAGCTTGTTCGAACTTATTCACAGTATAAATGTGAGATTCTGATCATATTGAGGATTTTAGAAGCAGAAATGTGGTTCTATGGTTTATGGACTAGGATGAATTGTGAAATTTCAGTTATATTGTGTTATCGAACCTATATGAGATAGGGTGACGTGGGATCACCCCCGGGTATATGCATAGTAAAATTATTCAGCTACGGGTTGGATTTTAGAACAACTCTGGGTACGTTCGAGGACGAACGTGTATTTAAGTGGGGGAGGATATAACGACCCGACCGGTCGTTTTGAGCTTTTGCACTTGGATTGCCAGTTCTCGGGCATGACTTGCCCCGTGTAACGTATTATGACTGATGTAGATCGTTGGTTTTGGTTTTCAGGAAAAATCGGAATGAATTTGAAGGAACAGTCTCAATTGAAAGCTTTAAATTTGAAAGGTTGACTAAGAGTCGACTTATTTGTATATGAGCTCGGATCGGAAATTTTATGATTTGGATAGTTTCGTTGGGTGATTTATGACTTAGGAGCGCGATCGAAATGCATTTTGAAAGTCCGTGGAAAGATTTGGCTTGAATTGGCAAAGTTAATATTTTGGCGAATTCCGGTTGATAGGTGAGATTTTGATCCAATGGTCGGAATGGAATTCCGAGAGTTTTGTAGCTTCGTTATGTCATTTGTGATGTGTGTGCAAAATTTCAGGTCATTTGGACATCGTTTGGTCGACTTTTTGATCGAATTTGGATTTCGGAAGTTTTGGAATTCTTAGGCTTGAATCCGAGGGTGATTTGATGTTTTGATGTTGTTTTGAGTGTTCTGAAGGTTGGAACAAGTTTGAATTATGTTATGGGGTGTGTTGGCATGTTTGGTCGGGGTCCCATGAGGCTCGGATATGTTTTGGAAGAGTTTTTGGAAGATTTTGGTGTTTTGATTATAAGCATGTAAAGATCCAAAGGTCCATTTATAGTTCTAGAGATCGAAATTTGATTTTGAGACTTCCGAAATTTTGATAATGAATAGGACTAATCTGGAAAGTTTGGTCTAATTTCATCAAGTCGCGATTGGGTTTTTGACACGAAACATGAGTTAATTATTTAGCGAGCGAAATGGGTATTGAACTGAGCAAATGAGCTCCAAATTGAGTTTCGACTGAAGGGCTATGTTTATATTATTATTTGTGACTCATAAGAACAAGAATCATCGAATTCCGAGTTCGTATGATGGAGTTAGAGCCTTTTTAATGAAAAGAAAAGCTGCTGCAATTTTCTGGGCAGTTTCTGCATTTTTCGCACGTGTGAACAGTAACCGCACCTGCGTGAACAATATTTGTGTACAGTACCATGTACAACAAACATGAACAATATCCGTGTACAGTACATATAAACAGTACCCCGTATACAGTACCCATGAATAGTCTCGTGAACAGTACCCATGAACAGTAAAATGCGTGAACAATAACCATGGAAATTCTGGACAGAATGTTGAGTTCTGAAAATGGGACTTCGCCCCATTTTCCATTTTTACCAAATTGGAGCTCGGGGAGAGGCGATTTTCGGGAGATTTTCAGAGAAAACAACGGGGTAAGTGTTCTTAACTTAATTTTGGTTAGATTACCCGAATCTATTACTAGTTTTGGCATTTAATTGGTGATTTTAGTTGGGAAAATCTTGAAAACCCTCTTGGTTTAATTTGAAGATTTGAGGGTAATGTCGGATTTTAGTAAAATTGGTATCGTTGGACTCGTGGTTGGATGAGGTTTCATATTCCGTAATTTTTGTCGGGTTCCGAGACGTGGGCCCCACGGGCGAATTTTGAGTGCAATTTCGGATTTTTAATGGAAAATATAGAATTTCATATGGAATTAATTTCTATAATTTTTATTAACTGAATCGAATTATTGTGGCTAGATTCGAGGCATTCGGAGGTCGATTTGAGAGACAAAGGCATCACGAGCTAGAGGATTAGCCGGTTCGAGGTGAGTAATGATTGTAAATGATGTCCTGAGGGTTTGAAACCCCGGATTTGCACATCGTAGTGCTATATTGAGGTAAGACACGCGCTGGATGATGAGCGCGGGGTCTTTTACTACCGGGGATTGTGACTTGGTCCATCCCGATTGATGATTTTACCGCATATTTGATTGAAACTTATTTGTTATCATTATGATTTGGGCTGATTGCCATACTTGGGCTTCGTGCCAATTATTTGAATCCTTTGGGAATTTTTATCACTATTTCCTCACTGTTTTGACTTATATTTAAACTCAGTCCTGTTGATAATTATTGTTTTACAAACTCAGCCGCTTTTATACAGATTTGAAAACTCAAATGATATTTCTAAATGGTATTTTGGGCTGAGAACTACTGTTTTACAAATGCCCAAGGGGCTTATGATGATTTCCGGAATGAATGAGGCCGAGGGCCATATGTGAGGATATGCTGAGTGATATGAGGTCAAGGGCCTGAGATACTATTTATGCCACGCGGTGGCTTGAGTGATGTGAGGCCGAGTGACATGACGCAGAGGGCCTGAGATACTTTATATGCCACGTGGTGGCTTGAGTGATGTGAGGATATGCTAAGTGATGATGCCACGAGGTGGCTTGATATAGCGTTTGGGCCGTAAGGGGCCCCTCCGGAGTCTACACACCCACAGTGAGCGCGGGCACGCATTGTTCTGAGTGATTGATACTATGCCTGAGGGGCTGATATGAGTGATTGTGAGGTAGCCCGAGGGGCTGATACTATTCTGAGAGTGAGCCCGAGAGGCTGTTACTGTTCTGATATTGAGCCTAAAGGGCTGGCATTGTTCTAATATTGAGCCCGAGGGGCTGGTTCTGTTGATATTATGCCCGAGGGGCGGTTTGTTGTACATGTTTTGCCTGAGGGGCTTTTACATTTCTATCATTTTTGTTACTCACTTGTAAACTACTTGCTTTTTTTTTACTACCCAGGGTTTCGATACATTTCGCAATCGAGAAATCTCTACTGGCGCGGGTGCTATCCGAGAACAATTAGCCGATCTAGATTTACGAATTATTATAGAGAATTCGTTGGTAGAATGGGAAGAATTGGGGGAAGAAGGGCACACAGGGAATGAATGGGAAGATCGAAAAGTTGGAAGAAGAAAGGACTTTTTGGTTAGACGCGTGGAATTGGCTAAGCATTTTATTCGAACAAATATAGAGCCAGAATGGATGGTTTTGTGTCTATTACCAGTTCTTCCTCCTGAGTTGAGACCGATCATTCAGATAGATGGGGGTAAACTAATGAGCTCAGATATTAATGAACTCTATAGAAGAGTTATCTATCGGAACAATACCCTTACCGATCTATTAACAACAAGTAGATCTACGCCAGGAGAATTAGTAATGTGTCAGGAGAAATTAGTACAAGAAGCCGTGGATACACTTCTTGATAATGGAATCCGGGGACAACCAATGAGGGACGGTCATAATAAAGTTTACAAGTCATTTTCTGATGTAATTGAAGGCAAAGAGGGAAGATTTCGTGAGACTCTGCTTGGCAAACGAGTCGATTATTCAGGACGTTCTGTCATTGTCGTGGGTCCTTCACTTTCATTACATCGATGTGGATTGCCTCGTGAAATAGCAATAGAACTTTTCCAGACATTTGTAATTCGTGGTCTAATTAGACAACATCTTGCTTCGAACATAGGAGTTGCTAAGAGTAAAATTCGAGAAAAAGAGCCGATTGTTTGGGAAATCCTTCAAGAAGTTATGCAGGGACATCCTGTATTGCTGAATAGAGCACCCACTTTGCATAGATTAGGCATACAGGCATTCCAGCCCGTTTTAGTGGAGGGGCGCGCTATTTGTTTACATCCATTAGTTTGCAAGGGATTCAATGCTGATTTTGATGGAGATCAAATGGCTGTTCATGTACCTTTATCCTTGGAGGCTCAAGTAGAGGCCCGTTTACTTATGTTTTCTCATATGAATCTTTTGTCTCCGGCTATTGGGGATCCCATTTCCGTACCAACGCAAGATATGCTTATTGGACTCTATGTATTAACGAGCGGAAATCATCGAGGTATTTGTGTAAATAGATATAATCCATGTAATCGCAGAAACTATCAAAATCAAAAAAGAAGTGACAATAGTCACTATAAGTATACGAAAGAACCGTTTTTTTCTAATTCCTATGATGCAATTGGGGCTTATCGGCAGAAACGAATCAATTTAGATAGTCCTTTGTGGCTCCGGTGGCGACTAGATCAACGCGTTATTGCTTCAAGAGAAACTCCCATCGAAGTTCACTATGAATCTTTAGGTACTTTTTATGAGATTTATGGACACTATCTAATAGTAAGAAGTCTAAAAAAACAAATCCTTTTTATATACATTCGAACCACTGTTGGTCATATTGCTCTTTATCGAGAAATCGAAGAAGCTATACAGGGGTTTTCTCGGAGATTGCCGAGCATATCAAAAAGGTTGTGTTTGGACGTGTTGGAATTAGAAGAAATTTCGAGGTTCTTATTTACTTGAAAGGGTAATCTAGAAATAAAAGAGTCATTTTTTTTTTCATAATTAATCGATTTATATGCTAAAAGATCATATCTATAACATTTTTGAAAATTATCTTTTTGGTTTGCTAATGAATAGAGCTCAGAATCATTTTCTTTTTTGTAATGAATTAATTGGTCTTTTTCATATGAATTCCATTTGTTTAAATTTCGATTTTGAGCCATACAACCTTGATTAACCCTATTTCGCCATTTTTGTGGCATTAATCTAGACCATCTAATCTGAGATAAATCGTATTGATAATGCCGTCTTAACCAGTTTTTCCATTGATTGATTCTATAACTCTGAAGTTTCTTATGTTTTAATTCAGAATGAAATATTCCTAGTGTTCGAAAATAGTCCTTTATTTTAGTCTTAAGGAAAAAAGACGTTCTGTTATATTGAAGAACAGATCTTAATTTAGACAAATTAATAACTTGGGGTTGTGATAATTTGTAAAATACATATGCTTGTGATAAGTAGGATAAATCAAAAAAAATATGTGAATTTTTCTTACTAATATTATAAAGTGACTTTTTTATAGTCGAAATAAAGTGAATTTTTTTTTGATTATTAATTTTTTCTTGATTTATTTCATTATTGGAAATGTATTTATCAATCAATTTGTTTGTTGATTCAAGAAAGAGTTGTGTATTAATTCTGGGAATATTAATGATAGATAAAAATAGATCGATGTATAATCTTTGAATGAATAATTTTAGAAAATAATGGAATTTCCATATTAATCGAGTATTTCTTCTTTTTAATATTTGGAAAATCTTTTTTGGCGATTCGAATTTTTTAATATTATTTGTTTTATTAGGACTAATGTCTATTTCTGGAGTTACTTTCTTTTTCTCTTTTGTAATTCTTTCTATTTGATTTTTGATTGTACTTGTTCTATCAGTCAAATCCTTCATTTTGCTTTCTATCAGTGAAGAATTTGGCCAATTTCCAGATTCAATTTGACTAAATGATTCGTTAATTATCTGATTACTCATTAGAGAATCTTTTTCTTTTTTCGTTTCATTCGATTCATCTATTTCTTTGAGTCTAAATAATACAATTGGATTTACTTTTGAAAGTTCTTTTTTCATTTTTTTTATAAATAGACTACTTTTGATAAGCCATTTTTTGGTTTCTTTTGAAATTCTTCGAAATAATTTTATTTTTCCTTTGAAAACTTTTAGAGTTATAAAATATTTCTTTTTGAATTTTCCAATTTTTTTTTCGAGTTCCTTAAAAATGGGCTCAAAAAAAGAAGGGCGTTTTCGGGGAGAACCAAAGGGAAGTTCAGCTTCCATTCCCCAAACTGTTAAAAAACAAAAATCATCTTTTTGTTTTTTCTTTTTCATTAGCTCTCCACGGGAGGAGTACAGTTTAGATATATGCCAAGGTTTCAGACAAAAAGGAAATAATATTTTGATCTGAATGCCATCTTTCAACCAATTTTTTGGAAATTCTGTTTCTGATAATTGAACACCATTATAAGTACATTTAATATGCATTTCTCTATTCCATTCCTGCAAATCTTCAGACCATTCAGGAAGTTGCAAGACTAACATACGCCCGAGATTTTTGGCTATTATCAATGAAGGTAATACAATATATTTTCGAAGAATTGATTGAGTTATTAACATGTAACCTCTTATTATTTGCGCAAAAGGAATGGTATCCCAGGCTTCTGCTATCTCTATCCGTGCTTTTTCCTTTCTTTTGTTCTCCCCTTTTTTGTCCTTTTCCTTTTTCTCTTCTCTTTTTGTTTGTTCTTCTCTAGACTCTAGAATCTTGAATTCTCCTTCTTTACCTGACCAATTTCGAAAAATTGGTTTAATCAGTCCAGAGATATCAAAAGAAAAAAGAAAGGGGGGGGTTATTCTGTCAAGAAAAAGGGGGGAATGCACATTTGCTTGAAAGAGTTTCCAAATAACTGTTTTGCGCCTTTGAGCCCGCATAGAGCCTTTGATTATACCTCGCCGAAAATCTGGTTGTTGCGAATAGCGTATTAAAGCCACTTCCTTTGTTTGATCTTGATCTGCGGTATCAGTATCTTTGGTATCAGGATCGTTATTCTGGTTGTTGGCAGTAAAAATCACTACACGTTTGGCTTTTCTTGAACGAATTTGATGATCCAGTGGTACGCCCTCTTGATAGTCACCCGATTGTTGTTCCAATTCGGTGATTAATTTATGTGACCAGCGAGGTATTTTTTTACTGATTTCTTTTATTCCAATCGATTTTTTTTCAGATGTTGTCCCATTAGGAGCAATTGCATTGAATACAAATTTTACAAATTTAGTTCTTTTTTCTGAATTCACTCTTCCCTGTTCTTGGTCTGAAAATAAAGAAAGGTCTTTCAAATTTAAACTCGATTTTGGTTCGTTACCAAATTCATTGATTAAAGTTAAGAACTCGTCAATTTCTGTTGATAATGGTTTTTTAGCAACCGTATCCACTTTTTGTTCCAATTCTTGGTAATCAGTATTCGGAAGAAA